>NC_138772.1:149865175-149911650 GCF_965119305.1 Pelophylax lessonae | reverse complement strand
CTTTTGCACTTTTCAGGCAGACAGGACAGCTCTGGACAAAAGACGGCCGATCGGTCGGCCGACGATCGGTACGTGTGTACGAGGCATAATAGGGATGTTTCCACAAGGCAAAATGGTTGAACTTCTATGATTATTTACTGTTTTGACATGTTCAATAAATAGAATTACTTTCCAACAGTTTTTACTTTTTCATCCTTTCAACTCAGTGCTGCTGATCTCCTGCAGCCTCTTTGTAGAATCCGTTTTGAGTTTTTTTTTTACTTCAGCAAATTATTAATGTGCAGATAGAATAATTAAACTTGGATTTTTTTTCTTGTGACTAGATAATTTAAGTGAACCTTCACATGGTTTTTTTGCCTAAAATATTCTAATATCATTTAGTAAATTAGCTTTTCTTCATTCATTCCAGCATCAGCTGCATGATATTTCTCAGGGTTTCCTGATTGTGACAGCAGTCAACCATGCCTCCAATAATTTATGTTAAAACCGTCACCTTTAGTCTCCATCAGATGTTTGTGTGACAATGTGACAACACAGAAGCAAAATGGGGAGACACTGACAGAGCATCCTTGCCCTTTAAAATGAAGGGCCTTAAGAAGGATCTTCCTGGAATGATCGCTACTTATTATTTAACCAAAAGCTTCACATTTAAAAATAATGTCTTTTACAATGACATGCTGATTGCTGAAGCTTATATGGAGTTTTTGTGACTGGCTTCAAAAATACTTTAAGGTGGAACTCCAATTAAATTGAGAAAAAGTATTTACCTTCAGGACAATTATACACATTGCAAATATTTTAGCAAACTTTATTGCAGATACTTACATGCTTTTGCTCTGCACACTGTGCTATACGTCATTCCGTTTTAGTTGCAGGGATCTTATGAAATGGCCAAGCATTCTGGCTTTACAGTAATCACATAATCAGCACCAGAGCTGTAATGAAAAAAACAAAAAAAAAAAAAAGCTTGTATCAGCATCTCATAAATGCTTGTTTTTTTATTAAACTCACAATGCAATATCTATAATCTGGGAGGAAAATCTTGACCATGTGTGTTGCATAATAAAAATTATTGATTTCTTCAATGTTGGTTTGAACTTTTCTTCTATGGGAAAGAGAACACTTCAGATGATTGTGAACAGATCTATGTTTCATGTTTTTCTGGATCACCTTTTATTGATTTATGTCATTTAGGTATAGAGCACTATTGTACTTAATCAATACATTTAAAGTTGTATTGTAGAATTGATTAACCTTGCCTTAATATTTCCCCCTTCACAAAGCAGATGGAAGACATTTTGCTAATTTATGTGGTAAGCAAATTCCATGAGAACATAGGACTGATGACATAATTGTGCAATTTAGCCTCCTGTTAAACATAAGCAAGATGATGCAGCAAGATGGAAACACACTGTTGTTCTTCAAGTAAAGGGATGATCCGACCTTTATTTTAATTTTAGATAAATGACAGAAGGTTCAGTTACCCATTTTTTTTTCCTTTTCATCTTACGGAGATGTCAGGGATACCTGATCCGAGGCAGAGAAGCTGAGAGGGCTCCTCTTGCGGCTCAGTGCGGCACACCCCTGGGGATGATACAGAGGGTGTGGCACCCAAAGTGGCACAGGTTACCATCTGCAGGCCGGTAGGTAGATCCAGGAGTCACCCGAGAGCGTACTGTAACAGACTGGAACCACAGCAGGGTAGGAGCATATGGGCTACCTTGTACCGAGGAATAGTCTCTGGTAGCGGAGACAGGAACTGGCCGAAGTCTGGGACTGGAGCAGGCAGCGGGAACCGTGGTACAAGCCAAGGTCATGCACAGGAGACAAGCAGAATAGCCAAGGTCTTGAAGCAAGCCGGCGTCATACATGGTAGGAAACAGAAGCAAGGTAAGTGGAGGAAGCCAAGGGTCAAGCCAGGAGTAGGAGATCAAATGGAGTCAGGAACAAGCCGAGGTTACAACAGGAAATCCACAGGAAGCACAGGAACCCAGGGAAGCTGAGAGACAATCCAGCAATGAGTCTGATCCTATGACCATCTTTTATAGGCCAGTAGAGGGCTGTGTCAATTGCGCATTGCGCACGTGCGTTTGCGCTAATTTGTCTTCACGCATGCGCGTTCTCCATTCTCCCGCCAAGGTGGCCAGGCATGCGCCAAATGCGCCAGAAGCGTCCATTGCTATTACTGGCAATGTTGCCAGTTCTCCTACGGCCATTTTCCTGACAGGAGAAATCTCTGCCCATCTGCTGAGTACATCATAATGGTGTCTCCTACCGTATCTTTTGATGGGAGCCAGAACTACCTCCCTCTGGATCACAAGAGGCCTAGCCATGCCTAATCACTTACCACAGGTTGTACTCAGAATAGTCCAATGCTTTCTTATTTAAACACTAAGAATTAGAAACTAATTTGCTATTGCCAGCTAGTCCTAGTCTCTTCGATTCTCAGCAACAGTAACCTTTAGCAGAAAACACTCCTACATATTATTGAATTCATTATTGCACCACTGAGACTTTATCATTGAAAATGTTACTGTATTTTATCTTGTTAAACTTAGCTCCAATATAAGTACTTGCCCCCTAAATGTATATAGAAGTACAAGTTATTGGGATTTAGGCAGAGGTATATATTGTTTCTGCCCCTTAAACTTGACACAAAAATTCTAGTCTTTATGGCTGAGTGAGAAGTAAGTAGAAGTAACGGGTTCCTCCTGGGATCACATAAATGTATGCTCAGTGAGCTGCCCTCCTTCAATTGCATTGCTTTCCCAAGCAGGTGTTCTTTGAGTGGGTCCACCACATATACCATTGGTGGGATTCTTTACTAACTTCTACATCACTTCCATGTGCACATCCTAAAAAATAGCCTTCACAATACTTAGTGTTAACAATACTTGCTTTCCCCACATTTAGGTAGGAAATGGAAAGACTTTTTAAAAGCTATTAGTTTTAATTTTATCGGTAACATTGTTTATGATTGTATGAAGGATAAAAATTGCTTGGTATTAAATTATTTCCCAGTTCCTAATTTACTAATTTTAAAGAAAAAAAATGTTTTCAACTATTTTATAGCTTTAGTCATTTTGAAAAGAAATTTGTAGAAATCTATTTTTTTATTTTATGTTTATTCTTCATTTGCTAACAACATATTTTAATGTCTGATAATATAAACCTCAAGAAAAAGAAGTAGCACAGTAAGTGGTTATTTAAATAATCGAATATGCAACATAATGCTTTTCCGACCCTGCCAAACCGCTTCTTGGTTGTGCAGCACATAACCATGGTAGACCTGTCAGGTTGAAATAAAACAATATTAATACAAATATGCGTGGTAATAAAGCCAAATTATGCTTCACTATTTTATGTAGCTCCTACTGTCTGATGATACTGTCTCTTAATGTGATATTTTGTCAAGCAGCATGTAAAATGTGGTGTAGCCTGGAAATCAGACCCCACAAATAGATTTAATTTCTTCAAGGCATCATTTGCCTTGAGTGCCTATCTAAACAGATGGATAACAGTTTCACTTCAACCATAAAAATGCAGAACTCAGGGAGGTGGTAAATGAAGTACAAGCTGAATAATCTTGTCTCTTATTTCTGCTTATGATCATTTTGCATCATAGACAATCACTGTACAAAACTATATAAAAAAATTGTTCTTTTTTGCTTTAGAAAATGGTATTAATTTAAATTGCCCATTTGTGTTATTATTTCATAAGAATTAACTTTATAAATATATAATTATGGTGCATACTCTCTGCAAAATCAGACACAAAGTTAAACTAAAATAAATACATTTGCAATTTTTGTTGTAAACATGCTAATTGTATTTAATGTTAGCTGCTGTGATAAAACTAATAGAACAGTTTCTTGTGAAGTAAAAGAAGACAACAATAGATATGGAAATGCAAATGGAATATTCGTTTGTTACTGGCCGTTGACTCTCAATTGAAAAAACTCAAGGGCCAATTAGCTAAAATATTAGTTGTCACGTAGTTTATTTTGACCCCCGCCCCCCACCAAAAAAAAAAAAACAACAAAAGAACAGCATGCTGATAAAAGCTGTGTTTAAAATGTCTAAATTCCTTAATAAGACATTCTAAATGAGTTAAAAAAAAGATTTAAATGAGTGAAGGGTTCTTTTTTCATTTAAAGTGGACGTGGCAGTGGATGTACAGTATTTTCACATGCAGTGCATGAATGCCAAGTAATGCATAAGTGTAACACTTACAGATATTTATTACCTCTCAAGAGATATCAGTACTCTAATTGACAATGCCTTAATTTGCTTTTCTCTACAGAAGGTTGGCACCATCTTTGTTCAGGTATCATTTGGGGTCAGCATCTACTCCCAAATCTGAGATTCTGTCACAGAGATGATACAGTCATGTAAACTCTGATGTATGTGCAGTTCTTGTCCGTATTATAAAATATTATATGCAGATCATCCCCCTACTGCAATCTCTTTTATTATGATTGCTGCATAGGTTCAATGTTTAAGACTGATAACTGGAGGACAACAGACATAAATGCTTCCTCCTGCCAACAGTACACTGATAACATCATCTCAGCTTAGGAAAAGTCAATTGTCTGAAATTCAAATAAAAAATGCAACCCTTTGAAAACAGTTTCTGTAATTTGTGACCCATCAGTAACGATGAGCGAACTAGTCTGGCTTCGGTTCACAGGAAGATCTGTGAACCCAGCCTGAAATTTTGCGAAACCCGAACATAGTGCTTAAACCTTATTGGAGTTTATGGAAGATGAAACTTGTTGTTTTTTTTCTATGCTTTTTAAAGTCAAATTTCAAAGTTTGTTTTTAAAAAACTGGAAACTCCCATGGGGACCTATACCAATGCAAAAAAAAAAATAAAAATAAAATGCAGGGAGTGGGTCTTTTAAGAAGGCTTAAAGGGCAACATTATAAATGCACAGGTATTTTAAATAACATGTTTTGAGGCTGCCTGAAATTAAATCTGCATGTGAAGGTACATCTGTAGGAGGTACTAAAGCAAAAGGGATCTTTTGAAAGAAAAATAATATTGATAATGGATGTCAGTTTCTTCCCTTTCCTGTTTCTGCTTGTAAACAAAGTAACTGTATGATCCCGGTAATGTCATTGATCACATATGGTCATGACCATGTTTGGTCATTGACATTAGCCAACATTACTGGTTGGTTTGATGACATTCAGCAGCTAGTCAAGAATACTATCATTTGTGGTGAGTTGTCATGTTTGTGCAAGCTGGTCATCAGGAATTCATTTGTCATGGCTGATGGATCGACATCTCTGGACAACATAATTGAGAATGGACATAACTTTTTTTTAACTTTTACTGTGGTTTATATGTATTTATCTGCAGTACAGCATACATTTATTTTACGTTCTTACTCCTTCATGTAGGGCTGGATACCTGGGGGTTTCTTAAGAGATTTCCAGATTTTAAAAACTTCTCCATAGACACCCCCACATTCACCTGCCTTAGAATGTGGGGATAATGCCCTTGTCCCCATCAAAATATGGACATTATACCTTGCCAGGGAGGGCTCCCTAGGAAAACCATTCCTCCCAATGTTGAAGGCATGTGGACTGGTATGGTTCAGAAAGGGGGTGCCTACTCACTGCCCTACCCTTTTCTTGCCACCCAGGCTGCATGCCTGGAAAAAGGTTTGGTGTAGATTTTTTGGGGACCTTATGTCCATTTTTTTGTTTTTCATTTTTTTTCTGGGGTCCCCCTTCAAATTTATACTAAAACCTTTTAAGATCAATACCTGACCACTTTCAAATCCATACCTAACCCTTATTTAGGGGAATGCCATTTTGTTTAGCAAAAGGTTCACCTTAAAAATCTATACCAGACCCTTATCCAGGCATATAGCCTGGATAGCCAGGGAAGAAGGAAGCAGTGGGAGCGCCCCTCTGAAAGATGCCAGGCCACATGCTCTGCAGAACTTAAAAAAATCCTGGGATCCACCTCAAAATCCATATCAATGAATTATCCTAGATCGGGGTCAGGTATAGATTTTTAAAGACGAATCACATGCTAAAAAAGATATAGGGACCCTGTAAAAAAACATATTAGGCCCTTATCCTTAGTAGGTGTCTGGTATTCATTTGGAGGGGGACCTTGCAAAAAAAAAAAAAATAGCCATCTGAGGAGACAAGATTGGTGATGCAGCTCAGGGCAGAGTTGTAAATGGCTTTGTATTTTATTGTTAGTGTTTTGAATTGTATTTACTGAGCAATGGGAAGCCAGTGGATTGATTGGCATAGAGGAGTGGCAGACAATGAAGGATTGGTAAGGTGGATGAGTCTGGCAGCAGCATTCATAATGCACTGAAGCGGATAGCTTATGGAGAGGTAGGCCAATGAGCCAAGCGAGAGATAACAAGGCAGTGAATGAGTTGCTTGGTGGTTTCAATGGTTAAAATGGGGCATATTTTGGAGATGTTATGGTGTGAAGTCAGCAAGATTTGGACAGCAATTGGATTTGAAAGGACAAGTCAAAACGGCACAATAGTGCACACGCAAACATATGTTCTCTATGTCTCATATGCATTCTCCCGGGGCCGAACCGGAGATGCATTACCACGAAATTGGGTCCATATGCCCCCAGAAGTGTACTGCTGCTTGGCACCGTAAGCTTGATTTTGTATTTAAGAAGAATATAGATTCGCTTGATCTATGTTCAAGTCTGCCCTATATATAAAAGAGATATAACTCTTTCATTAATGAGAAACATATAAATATTCGCAAAACAAGTCACAGCTACAAATTGTTGACAATTTTACACTGATCTTGCATTTGAGCACAATATATATTTTTGAGATTTACATTAACTAATCAAGCATGGTACTACGTAATATTCTAAGTATCCTATCTATAAACACTTATCAACCATGGGTTCAAATCCCAGGCATGCCGTCACCTGCTTATGTTTTAGTCAGGTGCGAATGCTTAAACTAGACAAATGCCAATGTGCCAACAGCAGCATGAATGTGAATAGAGTTGAGCGAACACCTGGATGTTTGGGTTCGGTGGGTTCGACCGAACTTGAAAAAAAGTCCGGGTTCGTGAACCGGACTTATCCCGAACTTTGTCCCGATCCCGAACCCCATTGAAGTCAATGGAGACTCAAACTTTTGAGCACTAAAATGCCTCTAAAACAAACATGGAAAGGGCTAGAGGACTGCAAATGGCAGCAAAACCATCTTAAAAGAGCATGGCAAGTGCTCTGCAAACAAATGTGGATAGGGAAATAACTTAAAATAACATAAAAAACATATAAATAAAAAATAATCATCTTGAATGATGTAGGAGGAGGACGAGGCCCATATGGAGTAGGAGTTTGAGGTGGCGGTGGATGTGGTGGTGTAGGTGGAAGCGGCGGTGGCGGTGGAGGAGGAGGACGAGGCCCATATGGAGTAGGAGGTTGAGGTGGCGGTGTAGGTGGAAGCGGCGGTGGAGGAGGATGAGGTAGCCAACACTGGTTGTTGTTTTTAATTTTATCTCTTTTTAAATTAGGGTACACCCCAAAAGAGTGAGAAAGATCAAAAATACAACAATGGCTGAGTAAGGACAGTATACATGTCTATTCTGCACAAGGAACGGACAAGTCTTGTGGGATCCATGCCTGGTTCATTTTAATGAACGTGAGCTTGTCCACTTTGACTCTGGACAGTACGTCTAGGCGTGTGCACACATACTGCTCCACCATGTTAGTGCTGGGTCGTGGTGCTGCTGGTGGAGCTCCTGTTGCAAGGAGAGGACGTGGTCGATCTGTGCCAGCTACACGCACAAGCGAAACACCTTTCTCAGCTGCGAGTAGGCGACAGAACCTTACAGCAGTATTTGGCAGGGCCTAATGCGCCTCTACAAATGTTGAGGGCAGAACAAGTACAGGCGATAGTAGATTGGGTTGCTGACAGTGCCTCCAGTTCCTTCACATTGTCTCCCACCCAGTCTTCTGCTGAAAGGTCAGAGTTGGCACCTGCAGCCGATGTCCATCAATCTTTCACCTCACCCACTTGCAAATCAGCCAAGCCGTCTGAGCCCCAAGTCATGCAGCAGTCTCTTCTTCTTTTTGATGACTCTGTTAGCATGGTTTCCCAGGGCCATCCACCTAGCCCTGCCCCAGAAGTGGAAGAGATTGAGTGCACCGATGCCCAACCACTTATGTCTCAAGATGAATACATGGGAGGACCATTGCAGCACGTTTTGGATGATGACGAAACACAGGTGCCAACTGCTGCGGAATTCCGAATTGTGGAGACCGACAAGGAGGGCAGGGGTGAAGACTGGGTGGAAGATGCTGTGGAGGACGATAAGATCCTCGACCCCACATGGAATGAATGTCATGCAGGTGACCTGAGTAGTTTGGAGGAAGAGGCGGTGGTCGCACAGAGCCACTAGCAAAGCAGAAGAGAGAGCAGGGTGCAAAAGCGGAGCGGCCGTGCCCTAGACACTACGCCTGCTACTGCCCAACACAGCAAGGGACCGAGCACACCAAAGCCAGCTCTAAGGAGTACCCTAGTGCAGCAGTTCTTCAGACAATGTGCTGATGACAGGACACGAGTGGTTTGCACACTGTGCAATCAGAGCCTGAAGCGAGGCATATACCTTCTCAACCTGAGCACAACCTGCATGACCAGGCATCTAAGTGCAAAGCATGAGCTGCAGTGGAGTAGACACCTCAAAAACCAAGAAAGGTCTCTGGCTCCTCCTGCTTCCTCTTCTGCTGCAGTCTCGGCCTCTTCCTCCACCTCTGTAGTGCCAGTGGCACCTGCCACCCCGCAAACAGAGGATCTGCCAGCAACACCACCACCTGGGTCCCCAACAACCATCTCCACAATGTCCCGTGGAAGCATTCAGCTTTCTATCTCTCAAACACTGGAGCAGAAGAGGAAGTACCCCCCTACCCACCGCGATCCCTGGCCCTGAATGCCAGCATTTCAAAATTCCTGGCCTTTGAAATGCTGTCATTCGGTCTGGTGGAGAGGCAGAGTTTTAAAAGCCTTATGGCGGTGGCTGTCCCACAGTACGTCGTGCCCAGTCGCCAATACTTTTCCAGGCAAGCCACCCCTTCCCTGCACAACCAAGTGGGTGACAAAATCAGGTGTGCACTGCGCACTGTAAGTAAGCACGGTCAGGGACATTATATCTCCCTAATAGCAGTTTGGCGCATGTCCTTCCACCACCGAGGATTGCAGTGTGCTTCAGTTTGCCTCCTGTTCCTAACTCCTCCTACTCCACTTCCTAATCCTCTACCGCCTCCTCATCCGGTCAGCGTAACACCTTCACCACCAACTTCAGCACAGCCAGGGGTAAACAACAGCAGGCAGTTTTAAAACTTGCCTGTTTGGGGGAAAAACCACACACCATGCAGGAGTTGTGGAGGGGCATCCAACAGCAGACCGATGAGTGGTTGCTGCCAGTGAGCCTCAAGCCCGGCCTGGTGGTGTGCGATAACGGGTGAAATCTCGTAGCAGCTCTGGGCCTAGCCAGGTTTGACACACATCCCTTGCCTGGCGCATGTGCTGAATTTGGTGGTGCAGAGGTTCCTTAGAAATTACCCCGATATGTCAGAGCTGCTGCACAAAGGGCGGGCCGTCTGTGCGCACTTTCGGTGTTCTCACCCTGCTGCTGCTCACCTGTCAGTGCTGCAGCGTAACTTCGGCCTTCCAGCTCACCGCCTCATATGTGATGTTCCCACAAGGTGGAACTCCACCTTGCACATGCTGGCCAGACTGTGCGAGCAGCAGCAGGCCATAGTGGAGTTTCAGCTGCAGCACGCACGTGTGATTCGCTCTGCAGAACAGCACCACTTCACCACCAGTAACTGGGCCTCCATGCGAGACCTGTGTGCCTTGTTGCGCTGCAGACTAGGCCGCAATGTAATAGTTTTTACATAAATGGGTGTTTATTGAATAGCGGAATAGAACAACAGCATCCAAAGGGTGCATCTCACAGTAACATATGTAGACTAGGCCGCAATGTCATATTTTTTTCCCTAAATGGGTGTTTATTGAATAGCGGAATAGAACAACAGTATACAATGGGTGTATCTCACACGTACAGATACAGACCAGGCCGCAATTTAATATTTTTCCCCCTAAATGGGTGTTTACTGAATAGCGGAATAGAACAACAGTATAGAAAGGGTGTATCTCACAGTAAAATGTGCAGACAGGGCCACAATTTACTTTTTATCCCCTAAATGGGTTTTTATTGCAATGCGCAACACAACAGTATGCAATGGGTGTATCTCAATGTAACATATGCAGCCTAGGACGCAATTAACTTTTTATCCTCTAAATGAGTTTTTATTGCAATGCACAACACAACAGTATGCAATGGGTGTATCTCACTTTACCATATGCAGACAGGGCCGCGATTTACTTTTTATCTCCTAAATGGGTTTTTATTGCAATGTGCAACACAACAGTATGCAATGGGTGTATTTCACTGTACCATATTAGGACAGGGCCGCAATTTACTTTGTATCCTCTAAATGGGTTTTTATTGCAAAGCGGAATACAACAGTATGCAATGGGTGTATCTCACTGTAACATATGCGGACAGGGCCGCAATCAACTTTTTTTGCCCCTAAATGTTTTTTTTTATTGCAATGCGCAATACAACAGTATGCAATGGGTGTATCTCACTGTAACATACAGTATCTAACAAAAGTGAATACACCCCTCACATTTTTGTAAATATTTTATTAGATCTTTTCAAGTGACAACACTGAAGAAATGACACTTTGCTACAATGTAAAGTAGTGAGTGTACAGCTTGTATAACAATGTAAAGTTGCTGTCCCCTCACAATAACTCAGCACACAGCCATTAAAGTCTAAACCGCTGACAACAAAAGTGAGTACACCCCTAAGTGAAAATGTCCACATTGGGTCCCATTAGCAGTTTTCCCTCCCCGGTGTCATGTAACTCGTTAGTGTTACAAGGTCTCAGGTGTGTTAAATTTGCTGTCATACTAGTCACTGGAAGTTCAACATGGCACCTCATGGCAAAGAACTCTCTGAGGATCTGAAAAAAAGAATTGTTGCTCTACATAAAGATAGCGTAGGCTATAAGAAGATTGCCAAGACCCAGAAACTGAGCTGCAGCACGGTGGCCAAGACCATACAGCGGTTCAACAGGACAGGTTCCACTCAGAACAGCCCTCACCATGCTCGAACAAAGAAGTTGAATGCATCTTCTCAGCGTCAAATCCAGAGGTTGTCTTTGAGAAATAGATGTATGAGTACTGCCAGCATTGCTGCAGAGGTTAAAGGGATGGAGGGGTCAGCCTGTCAGTACTCAGACCATACGCTGCACACTGCATCAAATTGGTTTGCAAGACTGTCATCCCAGAAGGAAGCATCTTTTAAAGATGATGCACAAGAAAGCCCGCAAACAGTTACTGAAGACAAGCAGATTAAGGACATGGATTACTGGAACCAAGTCTTGTGGTCTGATGAGACCAAGATAAATTTATTTGGTTCAAATGGTGTCAAGCGTGTGTGGTGACAACCAGGTGAGGAGTGCAAAGACAAGTGTGTCTTGCCTACAGTCCAGCATGGTGGTGGGAGTGTCATGGTCCAGGGCTGCAGAGGTGCTGCCGCACTGGGGAGCTAAAGTTCATTAAGAGAACCATGAATGCCAACATGCACTGTGACATACTGAAGCAGAGCATGATCCCCTCCCTTCAGAGACTGGGCGGCAGGGCAGTATTCCAACATGATAACGACTCCAAACACACCTCCAAGACAACAACTGCCTTGCTAAAGAAGTTGAGGGTAAAGGTGATGGACTGGCCAAGCATGTCTCTAGACCTAAACCCTATTGAGCATCTGTGGGGCATCCTCAAACAAAAGGCGGAGGAGCACAACTCCACCAGCTCCGTAATGTTGTCATGAAGGAGTGGAAGAGGACTCCAGTGGCAATTTGTGAAGCTCTGGTGAACTCCATGCCCAAGTGGGTTAAGGCAGTGCTGGAAAATAATGGTGGCCACACAAAATATTGACACTTTGGGCCCAATTTGGACACTTCCACTTAGGGGTGTACTCACTTTTGTTGCCAGTGATTTAGACATTAATGGCTTTGTGTTGAGTTATTTTGAAGGGACAGCAAATTTACACTGTTATACAAGCTTTACATTCACTACTTTACCTTGTAGCAAAGTGTTATTTCTTCAGTGTTGTCACTTGAAAAGATATAGTAAAATATGTACAAAAATGTAAGGGGTGTACTCACTTTTGTGAGATCCTGTATACTTACATTGACAGTTACATGACACCGGGGAGGGAAAACTGTAGATACAGGGCCACAATCAACTTTTTTTGCCCCTAAATGGGTTTTTTTTATTGCAAAGCGCCCCTAAATGGGTTTTTTATTGCAAAGCGCAATACAACAGTATGCAATGGGTGTATCTCACTGTAACATATGCGGACAGGGCCGCAATCAACTTTTTTTGCCCCTAAATGTTTTTTTTATTGCAATGTGCAATACAACAGTATGCAATGGGTGTATCTCACTGTAACGTATGAACTAAAATCTGCTAAATAATTGTCCCCTTAATTGGTGCTTGTTGAATAGCAGATTTGAAATGCAGTGTCTGTCTAAACGCTCACAGTAAAATATGAAGGAAAAACGTTTTTTTCTTTTTTTAAATGCAGATTAAGCAGACACATATGCACTCAGCTTGCAGTAAATGGCCGCTACACACCGAATGCCTAACAGGTTGGATACTATTGTTGTTCTATTCCACTATTGAATAAAAAAAACCCATTTGAATGAAAAACTGAAAAATATTTTTTTTTCCCTTAAATACTGAAAAATAATTATTTTCCCCTTACATTGGTGCTTTTTGAAGAGCAGGTTAGAAAAGCAGTGTCTGTCTAAAGACTGTATGTCAAAGTTAAATATGAAGGAAAATGTATTTTTTCATTTTTAAATGCAGATTAAGCAGACACATATGCACTGAGCTTGCATTAAATGTGCAGCACCACACGCCTAACAGACTGATAAAAGTTTTCTTTTCTCCTTTCTCCTCCTCACTGGGCTCAGGTCAGGGCATAAAGATTGTGCACTGCACCCCCACACAATACAATCAATGTTGATCGCTGTCTATGCTTTCCCTCAAAACAATCTCCAGCCTAACCCTACAGTAATCTCCTATCTCTCCCTCCGGGCAAAAAGATTGTGCACTGCACCCCCACACAATCAAATCAATGTAGATCGCTGTCTGATTAAAGCAGATTGTTTCTATCCTATGCTTTCCCTAAAAGCAATCTCCAGCCTGACCCTACAGTAATCTCCTATCTCTCCCTACGGGCAAAAAGATTGTGCACTGTACCCCCACAAAATCAAATCAATGTAGATTGCTGTCTGATTATTGAAGATTCTTCCTATGCTTTCCCTAAAAGCAATCTCCAGCCTGACCCTACAGTAAACTCCTATCTCTCCCTCAGCAGTATCTGGAACCTCTCCCTAGTATAGTTATAGCAGAGTGATGTGCGGCGCTATGTGACTCCAGCTTATATAGACTCTGGGTCACATGCTGCACTGGCCAATCACAGCCATGCCATTAGTAGGCATGGCTGTGATGGCTTCTAGGGCACACTAGTTGAACGCTTGCTGATTGACTGCCTTGCACCTGTTGAAAGCACACCATTAAAACCGCGCCAAAACATCAAATAACGTTACCGAACAACGGACAGTACCCGAACATACAGTTCTGGTTCGGGTCCGGGTACTGAATACCCAAAAGTCCGGTACGAACCTGAATAATACAGTCGGGGTTCGCTCAACCATAATTGTGAACAGAATGTGAATGCTTCAAATGTATGCAATAGTATTTTATGTGACAAGAATATCATCAATCTGAAAAATGTAAACAATCACACAGTATTGAACACGTTTTTCTGTGCAGTGTGTTGATTTGCATTTGTGTTCTTGCGCTTAAAGATTTGGCAGAGCTACATTTAGGTGGCTGGTAGCATTATTGAGATTTGAACTTATGACCTAAGTGCTGCTAGCTAACAGTGAGTGCACAAGATTGTCAGTGTGCAGAATACAATTAGACCTATAATATAAAAAAGTACCAGGATTACAGAATGAACAGATAAAACTCAACATTTTCCAAAAATATAAATTAGACATTCTGAAAGTCTGCCATATATATATATATATATATATATATATATATATATATATACATATATATATATATAATAGAGATATAACTCCTACATTAATGAGAAACATATAAATATTAGCAAAACAAGTCACATCTACAAATTGTTGATAATTTAGCATTGATCTCGCATTGAGCTCAATGGTTTAGTGGTTAGCACTCCTATCTATAAACAATATATATAATAATATAATAATAGGAAATCTAAAAGTTAAAACACATAACAGATACATAACTATAAATAAAAAATACATGTAACCTTACAGCATAGCTAAAAATACACTGTAATAATCATTCAAAAGAGCATTCCTTAGCAAAAGAAGAAAACAAACTATACACAATCATTTTAATAAAAACAAATAGCCGCATACGAGATAGAAAACATCCCATATAACAATGGTTTATTGGCATACATATAAACAAATAATCATAGCTGAATAGGAATTGCCAGTTATGAAGCCGCGACCCCAACTATACCAATCCGGAATTCACTATTGCATCTGAGCGTACTTCTACGGCCTTTCTTCGTTCGCATGTTCGCCTAGTTGAGGTCTTAACTACTCTACATAAGAGTAATTTAATGGAGAGTGATCATTTTGTTTCCTTCTTCTTAGTGAGTTAGGCCCATAGTGTGCAAAAAGACAGTAAAATATTTCTGGTTGTTGTTTTCAAAATAATGCAATCAAATTATTGTTTATTGATAAAATTGTTTCATCTCTTGGTCTTAAATTGTAGTCCATTTAAGCTGCTTAGATACTTTATTCTCCATTAAATGTATTAAATGTATGACTACTATTTCAAAAATATGGCACTGTAATATTTATTTCAGGCCAACAACTGCCTTATCCCTGAAATGTGGGGTTGTGGTTTTGAAGTGCTTTTTTGCATTAGTTTTTGACATTTTATTAAACTTTGCATACCATATAGTATGGTACTGAAGAAAAAGATGACTAAAAGCTATACTATGAAACCGTTTTGCCGATGTTTGGGAATTGGTATGAAGTCAAAAGTTTTAGCTTTTTTGTTTTGGAATTTAAACCTCTGATAGCTTTTAGATCTTTTGTGTTTGATACTCCTAAAGCTCAATCTTGAATGAATAAGGTTAGGGTGTTGATTCTGCATGTAATCCAAGGAATAAAGTTAAAGTAAACATAAAAAGTTACCCATGCAAATATGTTATGCTGGAATACAGTGCTGCTCATGCTGTCCTTTAAAATCCCACTGTTACATTACACCACATACAGTTTACAGGCATCTACCAACACTGTAGTTTGAAGTTCTGTTTTTTCCCCCATTTCTGCCTTGAAGTCACATAAAACCTCCCACTGTACAGTATTTTTAAAAAATGTTATTTTCATTAGTACATATCCAACAGTTGCAGTATCCAGCCTCCCATGCCCTTTGTTTTCAAAATCTCTTGCCAATTAGCCTTAAAATTGTCAGAATTGATTTTTAAGATTCACTCCCCATTTAATTCAATGGTTTTCAGATTACACCATTTCCAGAAATTAAAATAGGTTAAATGAAAAACAAATCTCATTTGCTCATTACCACAGACCTCCTTTTGAAAATGCCAGTATCCTAGCTGAATTTTAGCCCCAATCTGTTTTTGAGTCACTGAGCTGGAACAAGCATCAGAGCTCCCGAGCTTCATAATTGTTTTGACCTTTCATGTGGTTTGATCATCATAAGGACTGATGTAGTAAAGTGCATTACCATAATGCACAGCAATGCTTGCTACATGCACTTGTGCGATGCAGTGTCCTTCATTCTGATTGGCACCTCAACATGTCTTCCAAATAGACATTCATCGCAGTGTAGAGCAATGTGTGGATTTGCACTGATGTATGTTGTAGTATGTTAAGCTGCCAGAAATGCTACATGAGCCTTTTTTGGTCCATTTTGCTGTGACAGGCAGCCCATTCAAATGAAGCAAGCTAGCATGGCCACAATAATGCACCACAATGGTGTGAATAGGTTCTAACAGCGAGTTAACTAGCATTTTATGTGGGAGGTCAGCTGTGTCCGACTAAGAATTTCTGTCATCAGGGGTTTCCTTTAGAATTGGTCAATGAGGGTGTTGCTAATCTTTTGCTGTAGAGACTTAACCACTTGTTGACGATCACTGATTTCTGTGTGCTGCTAAAGAGTTTACTGCCAACTAGACATAAGATTAAGTCTAAAGCCCCGTACACACGTACTGATCGTCGGCCGAACGATCAGCCATCTTTTGTCCAGGGCTGTCGTGTCTGTTGAAAACTGCAAAAGACTGCACACGAATTTTGTCGGCCAACAACAGCCGACTGCAGAAGTGATGTCATGTGATGGTTAACTTTCCTTGTCTTTTTTCTTTTCTGAGCATGCCCAGTCTTGCTAATCTGCTGTCTGTCGGCCGAAATCTGTACTGACTGGCGAACAATCGGCCATTCTGGTGTTGGCCAACAAAAATTTTAATGCCTGCACGACAGATTCTGTTCGGCCGAAAATGCGCTGTCGGAAGCATCATACTAACAAGCCTACAATCGGCCGATGGGTCGTCGGCCGAATATTTACTGCTGACAATTGGTACGTGTGTACGGGGCTTTAGTCAGGGCAGGCAGCACACAGTGGTTGTATGTCTTATTTTGATATAGTTATGGCTTATTTTAGTTTTGAATACATGTAGAATCTTTTTGTCTACCCTTTTTTGTGCATCAAATGTTAAATAGTAATAGTAAGCTCAGTCCTTGAGCAAATATGTATACAAAAAACTTTTATAAATTAGTTGTGTACCCATTTGCTTTCTGCAGCCTAGTGCTATGTAGAATTATGATATTGGATATGGGAGGATATTATGAGACAAATTATTTGTGATTGTTCACATATTTTTATTATAAAGATATGTTCTTCTAAAAATAGGTTAATCAATGGATACTACTGACAATGTGTTGAGGAATGCACTCGCTATATGTAGATACATCCTAGCCTTTCAAATAATGAATTGAAAAAGTCTGTGTTGTCTTAATTGCTAATTGATGGCTGAATGGAATTCTAATTACTATTGAAACATATAAAAGTGTGCGTATAGCTAACATGTGCTAGATGTATTTCTATCTGAAGAAGGGCGCTATCATACCAGCCCGAAACTGTTATGTGAAATACTTCTGAGATGTACTGAATTGTACTTTATGGAATTTTTTTCAATAAATTTTATGTGCAGCAATCTGTGTGGATTTTTTCTATATATATGGCCAGTGGGAAGGCCTGATTGCATTTGCACTGAAGCATTGAAGCAAACACTGCCATGCTGTTCTATTAGTATCTGCAGTTTGAGGTCCTTATTGACTTGAGTCATTAATTCTGTACTGAATAAATGCAGCCATTGTATATTAATGATTCAGTACTTTGACACAATAAATCAATGTTTTGAATATTTATGTCAAAAGAAATGACAACGTCTGTTTGGGAAGAAATATGACACAGCCAGGCATAAAAAAAGCACAGATTTATTATTATGCAAGCATCTTTAGCAACCCCCTGCTTTGTGCAAATGTATTATAGTAAATATTATATCTCTTGCATAAAGCTCTAGAAAACTGCTTCTGAATTTCTGTGTATGGTCACATGAAAATAATGAAATCATTACCTTGACACTGCTGTCTTCTTGACCAGGATCTGAATGTATAATGTGGACAATTTGTACATTGGAAATATGACAGCAAACATGCTTTAGCCAGCAGTAAGGCACAGAAGGTTTATATAATGTAATTTATTTTCATTGTATATTTGGGTCAATTTCTGTGCTGTTGATGTAAATGAAATGCACAGAGATAAAATATAATACATGCTTAGCCTACTCTTATGTTTGAGCATCCCTTTATTAATCAGGGCTTTTTCCCTCTTGACAAGCCTTGCTCTCTCAGTATACATTTACCTCCCACCTAAGTTTTGGCTAAATGATCTATTTTGAAAAAAGAGTGCCCTAGCAAGCACATTGTTATATAAGTGCCAGCAGATCAACATTAACAGAACCTCATAGAAGTTTGGTAAACCTGAGAAGCTTGGCAAAGGGCAAAGGCAAACAATGTACTTATTCCTAGTAAATGTGTAAGTAATCTCACTTTAGGGCTACTATTAAATAATATAACCACTTGATTTGTCTTTAATTAATAATATTGGATTATCTATCCAGTTGTGTAACTCTCTAGTTGATGTAGAACTCGCTGTATCTAGTTGTGTTAACACTCTAGTTGATGTAGAAAAGAGACAAGTGATAACAAGTTGCATCTAGGTCCAGTTAAAGATAGAGTCAATTTAAAATAATATTTATATTAGATTTTCGGAAATAAAGAAGAACAACAATACAGCAATCAACATGCTCATATACAAACATCAGTACATCCAACGGCAGCAACAGAGTAATGTCATCAAAACATTGAGTCAATTTAAAATGCAGCATAATTCAATGTTTAGTTGCAGGTTAATACAAGGGGGTAGATTTACTAATCATAGAGGCTGTCCACTTTAATTCATTTAAAGTGATATTAAAGGATTATTTTCTTCCTCCTTATATTTCAGGAGTGTTATATAGCAGAAAGTAAATCAAAAATGTTTTTTTTTTTTTTTTTCAGAATTGTCACTATTTTTTGTTTAGAGCGCCAAAAAAAAAAAAAAAAATGCAGACATCAAATATCACCAAAAGAAAGCTCTATTTGTGGGGGAAAAAGGACATAAATTTAGTTTTTGGTATAGTGTCACACGACCGCACAATTGCCAGTTTAACCACTTTACCACTAGAGGATTTTGCTGTCTTACGCCTGGGCCACTTTTTGCGATTCGGCGCTGTGTGACTTTAACTGACAATTGCGCGGTCGTGCGACGCCATACCCAAACGAAATTTACGCCCTTTTTTTCTCACAAACAGAGCTTTCTTTTGGTGGTATTTGATCACCTGTGCAATTTTTACTTTTTGCGCTATAAACAAAAAAAAGCATAAATTTTGAAAAAACAACAATATTTTTCACATTTTTTTATATGAAATTCCCCCATAAAAATGTAAAAATCAAACTTTTTTTTAAATTTGTTTTCTGCTACCTATGTTTGGTAAAAAAATTCACAATAAGCGTATTTTGATTGGTTTGCGCAAAAGTTATTGCGTTTACTAACAAAGGGAAAGATTTCTGTCATTTTTGGTGTTTTTTTTTTTTAACGCGTAATGGCGGCGATCTGCAATTTTTTTTTGCGGGACTGCGACATTGCGGCGGACAGATCGGACCCTTGACTGACATTTTTGACACTTTTGGGGGTACCAGTGACATTACTGCAGTAATCAGTGCTATATATATGCACTGTTACTGTAAAAATGACACTGGCAGGGAAGGGGTTAATTTTATTGGAGAGGGAGGGGTTAATGTATGCCTGGTGCTTACTGACGTGTGTGGGGGGAGGTGACTATGTGACACAAGGATAGATCCAGGGTTCAGCTATGCTGAACCCTGCAATCTGACCCTGCCTGTCACTTGGGACCCTGCCTGTCACTTGGGAGATCCGCCCACTTGTGTTTACACAAGCAGGCGGATCTCCACACTAGATCCCAGACGATCGGGGAAGAGCGGCGGCGATCGCCGCTGCTCCTCCCCTGGCCCAACTCCCGCTGTGACTGAATACAGCGGGAGCGAGCCTCCGGCGGCGCGCGCGAGCCGCAGAGAAAGGGGAGTGTCTGACGACGTAGTACTACGTCGTCAGATGATAACGAGCCACTTTGCCGCAGTAGTACTACGGTACTCAGACAGCAAGTGGTTAAATAACACAGTGCCGAATCACAAAAAATGGCCTGGTCATTAAGAGGGTAAAACCTTACGGTCCAGAAGTCTTTAAAGCACCTTCTTATTCTTTAAAAAGAATAAGGAGCAATGTGCTAAGTGCAATGTTCAGTAACTCATAACAACCAATCAGAATTGGATGGATTCAGATTGATCTCCACACTTAGCAAATAGATATTTGCATTGGTTTACTGAATAAGCACACAGGAGTTAATTCATCATAAATAAAAAATAGCACTATTTAACTTTGTATTTTTTATGCATCCGATAAAAACATTATCTGTGATTCATCACTAATAGACCTACCCAAATTTATCATAGAACAATTTATAATAAGTAATTATTCTGTTCTGTCAAAATAGATTAAGGCGATGAATGCTTACCTCCCTGTACCTACTTTACAGGGACAATTTATCAAAGGCAACAGGCTGCACATTTTGCAAGTTGCAGTGTCTGTATCACTTTTAGAAGTAATTAACCCTCAGGGAGTATCTCAGAAAAAATATAATTCATATTGCAGAGGATGCCTTAAATTTTACTTGGGCTTAGTGCAGATTTCTGGGGAAATCAGTGAGCCAATCACACAAGCAGGAAATGCCATTTCTGGGTAAGTTCTTTACACCAGCTGTGTACAGAAAGGCCTCCAGGTTGGCAAATTGCATTTAATCTTACAGAAAATTACAGTGGATGTAGGTTTAAAAGGAAAGTACATTTTTAATAACATTAAATTAGAATATGGCTTGTGTAACAATTGTATATGCTATAGTATTTTTTTATTTTTTTATTTTGTCATTTGTTTCATGAAAGTGGAATTACTCTTTAACAGCTTTTTAGAAAACACATATTGTTATTTTTCCATATCTCATTGGGTCTTTTTTGCAAGAAAACATCATTGCAATGCTGTACCTCTTACCCACTTGCACTCCAGAAAATGTACCCCCCTTCATGACCAGGCCAATTTTTGCGATATGGCACTGCGTTACTTTAACTGAAAAGTGCGCGATCATGTGACGCTGTACCCAAATTAAATGTATGTCCTTTTTTCCCTCAAATAGAGCTTTCTTTGGTGGTATTTGATCAACACTATGGTTTTTAGTTTTGGGCTGTAAACAAAAAAATACCAACAATTTTGAAAAAAATATATATATTTTTTACTTTCTGCATTAAAATAAATCTAATTAAAAAAATCAAATTACTTTATCGATTTAGGCCATTATGTAGACAAGGACTCTGTCTTATGACTAATAATCCTGCATAAAGAAGTAAATCTTGTTCATAAAAAATATAGCATACTTTATTACAAATACACGTTTCGATCATGTATCAAATTTCGTGATTGAACAATATAACCAAGGGGATCACGAACATTTACTCATGATATGAGTTTGGTTAATGAGACCCTAGGTGACAGTATACCCACTACCCCACATGTTTCGCGGGGGTCTGCTTCATCAGGGGCACAAGGGTGTACAGTATCAGGAAAGATACAGTTACTAAAATACAAAGACAAAAAAGAAATATCAGAAAAACAACATACAGCAAGCATTGACAATGTTTTTCACATCATATATAGTTTACAATACTTTGTTTCTATATTAATGTTTGAGCCATATGACCAAAAAGCCCCCACTTGTATAGCAGCCATCATTGGTGGACCAAAGGGATCATGGGAACAACAAGGTAAGTAGGCCAATATGTATTCTGCTAAATAGTTTTGGTAAAAAAAACAAAAAAACAAATAAGCGTATTTTGATTGGTTTGTGGAAAAGTTATAACATCTACAAACTCTGGGATAGTTTTATTTATGTCTTTATTTTATTTTTTCACTGGTAATGACGGTGATAAACAACTTATAGCGGGACTGCGATATTGTGGTGGACAGTTGGACACTTACTGACAGTTTTGACAGTTTTTGGGGGCCAGTGACACTAATACAGTAATCAGTGCTAAAAATAGCCACTGTCACTGTACTAATGACATGGGCTGGGAAGGGGTTAAACATTAGGGTGATCAAAAATTGTGTGCCTAGGCAGTGTTTGTGTACTGTGTGGGAGATGCATTTACTTGGGGAAGACATTGATCCATGTTCCTGCTTTGCAGGAACATAGGATCAATACCTTCCCTAATGACAGAACAGCAATCTGCCTTGTTTACATAGGCAGATTGCGGTTCTGGCCTCCTGCCTAATGATTAGCGGGTGCCAGTGGACATCGAGTCTGCGGTACCCACAGATCAGCTCCCACTGTGTGCAATCACAGTGGGAGCAGGTTGCTGGCAGCGGGTATGCATATTACAGACCTGGAAGTGTAAGGTAACATACTAGGTATATGATCCGGTGCAGAGCGTATGCCCTGATGCAGTATATGTGCGGTGGGTGGTCCGCAAGTGGTTAATCTTTAGAGCCATATCTATTACTAATACTAACTGAACTATAGTGGTCTGCCTTTTTACTGCTATATTTTTCCATATTGTTTCTCTACATTTGTGTGCTGTTAGTTGCACTGTTTATTTAATATGCATAAATAAAACCCAAAAATGAAACCGTAACCGCTTACAAGAACTAAGTTCTTTGGTTTTGGCTAAGTAGTTAGCTTAGCATTCATTTGAGAATTACAAATTGTGAGGTTTTAAATTGTAAACCACAAGCCAAGGCATTTTAGTGCATTGTCATACATGAATTACATCTTCTATTATTCTGTGTACTGAAACAATTTTAAATTTTTTGTAAAGCATGCAATTCCCTTTGTTCTGTTTTTACTTTAACTGTTTTGTTTTACACAGCTGGTTATAAAGAAAATGTGGGGATTAAAAGGAAACCCAACAACATAGCTTTTTTTTTAACTTTTATATCTGTTTATTATTTCTTTTACTTTCAATAAATTTTTATTGATTTTAGAGCATATAAATGAACAATACAATCACGAAGAGAATGTAATCATAGTCAATAAACTACACAAAACAAAACAAAACAATAAGAGAAATAAAAAAAAAAAAAAACATGGGTATGCAGAAACTCGATACAGAACTTGAACAGGTATCGTATAAACGTGGTCAAAAGTACAAGTCGTAGCTCATAAACAATATTGCCTAACAGTTAGTCCAGAAACTGTCTCAGTAGGGCAAGTGCTGCCGAGCAGCAAACGAGCAGTAAACAAGGAACAAGGAAACAAAGCATCAACCTCAAGTGGCAGGAATATAGTATCGGCTATGGGTCCACATGTGCCAGTCTTTATGGAACTTAGCTCCTCGTGCAACTGAGTAAGCGTAGGCTTTTTCCAAAGAGTATTGGAGATTAACCAGCTTTACCACCTCCAGATGAGATGGGGCCACCGGTTGTTTCCAGTGTCTTGCAATGGATGTTCTAGCTGCAGTGAGAACATGGCAATATACCGTTCTCATATCTAGAGGGATACCATCCATCCCCAGAGAGAGAAGGGCCATTGCCGGATTGGGTTTGCGGAGGATCCCAGTGATGTCGGATAGAACTTCAAATACCTTTCTCCAGTAGCTTGTCAATCCCAAGCAGGACCAGAAAATATGTAGTAGTGTGCCTGGTCGGTCACAGTTGCGCCAACATAGTGGGCTATGGGTTGGGTATATTTTAGAAAGCCTATAAGGCGTGAGATACCATCTGGTAATAATCTTTTGCGTCTGTTCCCAATGATTGACGCATTGGGAAGTATTGTAGGAGGACCGGATAGCTATTTGCCATTGCTTATCAGAGAATGTCAGTTGAAGTTCCTACTCCCACTTAACCATGTGTGGAGTCTTCACAAAGTTAGTTTTGCACCCAAACATATTATAAAATAAGGATATACCTTTAGTGGGGACCGTCGGGTCCGTAAAAAATTTCCATACGGATACAGGGATGGAAGGGGCTGGCGGGGGAAATTTGCGTAGGAAGCTGGATATACTATTATATGTGTATGCAGCTTTGGCGGGCAAGGCAAACTCCTGTTGGAGCTCCTTGAATGGACGTAGGGATCGTCCTTGGTACAGTTGGGAAATCTGTAATATACCCGCGGACAAGAATTGGGCAACGGAAGAAAACGGAATCAGCACATTGAGTACCGCCATCGGGAAAGGAATTGTCAAGGTAGGAGTAACATGTGAGAAGTGGGTACACAGGAGTCTCCAGGACTGGATAGAAGCTCTAATCGTGGGGGGCAGGGAGGACAGGGTCAGGGGCCTCCATATGTCGGCTAGCAAGAGAAGGCTAAGGTCTGCCACGTTGGACAATGCAGCCTCCACTGGGATCCAGGGGAGAGATTGGGGGTTGGAAAACCAGTTACGGAGTGGTGCTAGCCTGGTTGCGTGATAGTAGTCTACAATATCTGGCATACCCAAGCCTCCTACTTGCTTATGACGTAGCATATGGGAGTATTTACATCTTGCTCTTCTTTTCTGCCATACAAACGCTCTTAGTAGTTTAGATAGCGGGTCCAAGAACTTTTTGGGAATGGATATGGGGAGCGTACGGAAAATGTAAAGAATTTTCGGAAGACATACCATTTTAAAGGCGGCTATTCTGCCAGCCCAAGAGAGCTCGGAGGGCCTAAGCGTGATTACGTCTTTGGAGATGGATGCTGACAGGGGTTTTAGGTTGGAGGGAAGGAGGGTAGACAGCAGGAACGAGATCTGGATACCTAGGTAAGGCAGGGACTGGGAGGTCCACGTGTAAGGTAGTGTAGTCTGGAGATGGTGGAGGGTAGAGGAGTGAACATTCATATTAAGGATAACAGATTTACCAAAATTTACCTTGTAGTACGACACTGCACTAAAATTTTGCAATATTCGATGTGCTGCAGGGAGGGACACGACAGGGTTCGTCAGGCTTAAGATGACGTCATCCGCAAATAATGTAATAACATGGCTATTATGACCCAGTTTAAAACCAGATACCAATGGATCTGTTCGGAGTGACTCAGCCAGGGGTTCAATCAATAAATTAAAAATAAGGGGTGATAATGGGCATCCCTGCCTCGTCCCATTAGTAATGGAAAACGATTTGGACAGCGTCCCTGCCGAGAGCACTTTGGCCGATGGTGTGGAGTAGAGGGCTAAAATTGATGAAACGATAGGACCTGCGAACCCAAATTTATGTAGGACCGCCCGCATGTATTCCCAGTGCACTCGGTCAAACGCCTTCTCTGCATCTATGGATAGAAGCAGAGAAGGCGTTTTGTGTTTTTCAGCGTGGTGTAACAAGTTTATAACACGCCTCGTAGCATCAGGTGCCTGACGTCCCCTGACGAACCCCATCTGATCGCCCCCGAGCAGTGAAGGCAGAAATTGTGCCAGGCGGTTAGCTACGAGCTTGGCATAAAGCTTAACATCATTGTTTAAAAGCGAAATTGGTCTAAAGTTGGCAGGGGTAGTGGGGGGTTTACCAGGTTTGGGGAGGGTGGTGATGTTGGCCTGTAACATCTCGCTTGGGAAGTGTCCTCGAGCTGTTGCTTCAGCGAAAACATTAAGTAGGTGCGGGGAGAGTATTTCTTGTAGGGATCGTAGGTATTCATTGGTTAAACCATCGGGGCCCGGCGATTTGTTCATGGGAAGGGAACGAAACGTCTTGGTAAGTTCCTGTAATGTAAAGGGACTATTTAGATAGGAAAGAGCTTCACTCGAGATAGTTGGCAATTGCAGGCGCTGGAGAAACGCCTGAATGCCCTCATTTGTGGGTTGGGGGGTGGAGGGATCTGAGCTAAGATTGTATAAGGTGGCATAGTAGTCAGCAAATGCGTCTGCTATTTTTTGGGGGTGTGTTAACTTTTGATCATTGTGCGGATGGAAGATGTGATCTATTTTGGTCCTAGTCCGTTTGGCCTTAAGTCTGGAGGCCAAAAATTTCCCAGCCTTGTTGTGTGACGTATAGTATCGTAAACGAAGGCGTGCCAGCATGATATCATGTTTTTCTGTCAGGAGCCTACGTAGATCCAGTCTAAGGGAGGAAAGTCGGGTAGCATTAGTGGCAGAGGGAGCCTTTTTGTTGGAATCATCTAGGTCCTTTATTTGGGTAGTCAGTTCAGTGAAGCGAAGTTGAAATTTCTTCTTCAACCTGGAGCCCATTTGAATAAGTAGGCCTCTAGCGAACGCTTTATGAGCGTTCCATAGAGTGAAGGGGTCCATGTCAGGAGTGGCATTGATACTGAAAAATTCTCGCAGTCGGGTTTGTAAATGTGTGAGGGAGTCTGGGTCTGAAAGAATAGAATTATTACACCTCCAAATGAATGTGGTCGGGGAAACAGGTTTGAATGACAAGGACATATGAATGGCAGCGTGATCCGACCAAGTAATGGGGGAGATAGATGTATGTAGGACATGGGGGACAGTTGAGGTGTCTACCAGAAACATATCAATCCTTGTGTAAGAATTATGGACGGCCGAGAAGAAGGAATAGTCCCTCTCCTCAGCGTGTTGGTAGCGCCACACGTCATGGAGTCCCTCGGAGTGGATAAGGGATGCAAGGGATGGCGTGGATGGACTCCTCTTAGAGGACGAGTCCACGGCGTGGTCCGCCACCAAATTGAAGTCTCCACACACGATTAGTCTGCCCGTTTTGATTTTGTTGACCTTACAGCAAAGCTTGCGCATGAACCTCAATTGGTGTACATTGGGAGCATAGGCATTAACCAAGGTATACATACAACCATCTATGGTACAGTTAATGATTAGATATCGCCCCTCGATGTCCTGCACCACCTTGGAGTAGGTGAAGGACACCGAGTCGCGGACAGCCACCATTACCCCCCTCTTCTTCTCAGAGGCCGAAGCCTGGAAAATGTGTGGGAAGTTCTGGTGCGTACATTTGGGAATATGTCCCTGTTTGAAGTGCGTCTCCTGTATAGCCAGGATATCCACTTTGTGTGTCTGAGCCTCCCTCCACATGGAGAAGCGCTTCACCGGGTGATTCAAACCCTTAACATTAAGGGATAGCAAATTTAAAGACATCATGGCATTAGCATGGGAACCAAAATATTGTGTACATCACTGCAGTGGGAAAAAGAGATCTCAATAGCGTGTAGAAAGGCTAGCAGCTGAGGCGTAAACTCACGGTACCATGTTGACACAGCGAACGCATATGTCCGACATTGTCCATGTAACAGCAGGCATGGAAGAGTAGAATGTCCAACTTGGTGGTGGAAATTAGCCGTATCCAAACGATGCAATTGAAGGTTGATCCATGGGTCGGTAGAGAGTCCTGTTCTGTAAAACGACAAGTGACAGGAAAAAAAAGAGAAAAAGAGAAAAAACACAACAAACAAAACACATAGGGGATAAAAAGGCATGACCCTGACGGGTCAAAGGCGCAGCAATAACTGCGATGGCGGTGGGGTAAGGAGCACGGTGGTGAGTGCTACCAAAGGCAGGAGGTTCAGGCGCACCCGGCTAATGTTCACATAGCCATCCTCACTTGTTATGGCGTGAGGACTTGGAGGGTCCGGGGACAACATGCCATTCCTGTTGAAGGCGAGAAGGTGGGGGTCCCGCAGTTGGGCGTTGCTGGTCCGTCGGTTCAGGGATGACGTTCCACTGTCGGAGGAGGCGGATGCCTTCGTCCACGGAGACTATGTGAGAAGTAGAGCCTTGGTGGGTCACACAGAGCTTCGCTGGGTACTTCCACTTATACATGATCTTGTTGTTCCGCAATGCTTTCGTGATGGAGTTGAGGTTCCTTCGGAGTTGGAGGGTATATTGGGAATAGTCTGGCATGACTTGTAATGGTATTGCTTGCTCAGGGAGGCGATCTTTGCGACGGAAGGCTTCTAGAATCCGTTCCTTTGCCTGGAAGAAATGGATCCGCAACAAAACGTCACGTGGAATCTCTTGTGGAAGGAATGAGGGCTTAGGGATCCGATGTATGCGATCTATTGTGAGATCTGCATTGGAAAGATCAGGCACTGCTTTTTGGAATAAGTCCTTTACATATAAGGGTAATTGGGCTGGAAGAACTGATTCTGGTATGCCCCTGATCTTCAGATTGTTGCGTCTCGAACGGTCCTCGAGATCTGCAAGTTTTGCCTGTATGTGACGGATGTCCTCCTGGTGGGAGGTGTGGGCATCTACCATAGTATTGTAAGAGACGGTAAATTCTTCCATTCTTGTTTCAACAGCATTGACTCTATCCCCCATGCCATGCAATTCTTTATGGCAATAAGATATGGAGGCAAGGATATTTGTTTGCATAGAGGTGTGAAGCATGGAAAGCATGTCCTTTAGACTGGTGTCAGATACAGGCTGCCCAGTTGTAACTAGGTTGGCAAAAGGATCAGGAGGAGGGGTGTAGGCCCAAGGTGTACAGGGCGCAGTGCTGGGGTTGCTCACCTCCCTGGATGCCAGATCGAGAGGCGGTGGGCTGTCTTCCCTTCTGGGCCTGGACTTGGCCGGGCTTTGGGTGGAAGGAGTTGAGGGAGAGGAGTCTGTGGACCTCTCAGACCTCATCAGCGCGGGTATCTCCGTTCGTGTGGCGGGATCGCTCCGGGTGACGTCATCCGCCGGCGACTCTGCCCCTAGAGGGCGAGGCGGCTGGTGATTCGAGTGGTCTCCGGCGCCATGTTGCCGAAGACCGTGATCTAGAGGGATACCATCCATCCCCAGAGAGAGAAGGGCCATTGCCGGATTGGGTTTGCGGAGGATCCCAGTGATGTCGGATAGAACTTCAAATACCTTTCTCCAGTAGCTTGTCAATCCCAAGCAGGACCAGAAAATATGTAGTAGTGTGCCTGGTCGGTCACAGTTGCGCCAACATAGTGGGCTATGGGTTGGGTATATTTTAGAAAGCCTATAAGGCGTGAGATACCATCTGGTAATAATCTTTTGCGTCTGTTCCCAATGATTGACGCATTGGGAAGTATTGTAGGAGGACCGGATAGCTATTTGCCATTGCTTATCAGAGAATGTCAGTTGAAGTTCCTACTCCCACTTAACCATGTGTGGAGTCTTCACAAAGTTAGTTTTGCACCCAAACATATTATAAAATAAGGATATACCTTTAGTGGGGATAAGTGGGGAAACGATAGGACCTGCGAACCCAAATTTATGTAGGACCGCCCGCATGTATTCCCAGTGCACTCGGTCAAACGCCTTCTCTGCATCTATGGATAGAAGCAGAGAAGGCGTTTTGTGTTTTTCAGCGTGGTGTAACAAGTTTATAACACGCCTCGTAGCATCAGGTGCCTGACGTCCCCTGACGAACCCCATCTGATCGCCCCCGAGCAGTGAAGGCAGAAATTGTGCCAGGCGGTTAGCTACGAGCTTGGCATAAAGCTTAACATCATTGTTTAAAAGCGAAATTGGTCTAAAGTTGGCAGGGGTAGTGGGGGGTTTACCAGGTTTGGGGAGGGTGGTGATGTTGGCCTGTAACATCTCGCTTGGGAAGTGTCCTCGAGCTGTTGCTTCAGCGAAAACATTAAGTAGGTGCGGGGAGAGTATTTCTTGTAGGGATCGTAGGTATTCATTGGTTAAACCATCGGGGCCCGGCGATTTGTTCATGGGAAGGGAACGAAACGTCTTGGTAAGTTCCTGTAATGTAAAGGGACTATTTAGATAGGAAAGAGCTTCACTCGAGATAGTTGGCAATTGCAGGCGCTGGAGAAACGCCTGAATGCCCTCATTTGTGGGTTGGGGGGTGGAGGGATCTGAGCTAAGATTGTATAAGGTGGCATAGTAGTCAGCAAATGCGTCTGCTATTTTTTGGGGGTGTGTTAACTTTTGATCATTGTGCGGATGGAAGATGTGATCTATTTTGGTCCTAGTCCGTTTGGCCTTAAGTCTGGAGGCCAAAAATTTCCCAGCCTTGTTGTGTGACGTATAGTATCGTAAACGAAGGCGTGCCAGCATGATATCATGTTTTTCTGTCAGGAGCCTACGTAGATCCAGTCTAAGGGAGGAAAGTCGGGTAGCATTAGTGGCAGAGGGAGCCTTTTTGTTGGAATCATCTAGGTCCTTTATTTGGGTAGTCAGTTCAGTGAAGCGAAGTTGAAATTTCTTCTTCAACCTGGAGCCCATTTGAATAAGTAGGCCTCTAGCGAACGCTTTATGAGCGTTCCATAGAGTGAAGGGGTCCATGTCAGGAGTGGCATTGATACTGAAAAATTCTCGCAGTCGGGTTTGTAAATGTGTGAGGGAGTCTGGGTCTGAAAGAATAGAATTATTACACCTCCAAATGAATGTGGTCGGGGAAACAGGTTTGAATGACAAGGACATATGAATGGCAGCGTGATCCGACCAAGTAATGGGGGAGATAGATGTATGTAGGACATGGGGGACAGTTGAGGTGTCTACCAGAAACATATCAATCCTTGTGTAAGAATTATGGACGGCCGAGAAGAAGGAATAGTCCCTCTCCTCAGCGTGTTGGTAGCGCCACACGTCATGGAGTCCCTCGGAGTGGATAAGGGATGCAAGGGATGGCGTGGATGGACTCCTCTTAGAGGACGAGTCCACGGCGTGGTCCGCCACCAAATTGAAGTCTCCACACACGATTAGTCTGCCCGTTTTGATTTTGTTGACCTTACAGCAAAGCTTGCGCATGAACCTCAATTGGTGTACATTGGGAGCATAGGCATTAACCAAGGTATACATACAACCATCTATGGTACAGTTAATGATTAGATATCGCCCCTCGATGTCCTGCACCACCTTGGAGTAGGTGAAGGACACCGAGTCGCGGACAGCCACCATTACCCCCCTCTTCTTCTCAGAGGCCGAAGCCTGGAAAATGTGTGGGAAGTTCTGGTGCGTACATTTGGGAATATGTCCCTGTTTGAAGTGCGTCTCCTGTATAGCCAGGATATCCACTTTGTGTGTCTGAGCCTCCCTCCACATGGAGAAGCGCTTCACCGGGTGATTCAAACCCTTAACATTAAGGGATAGCAAATTTAAAGACATCATGGCATTAGCATGGGAACCAAAATATTGTGTACATCACTGCAGTGGGAAAAAGAGATCTCAATAGCGTGTAGAAAGGCTAGCAGCTGAGGCGTAAACTCACGGTACCATGTTGACACAGCGAACGCATATGTCCGACATTGTCCATGTAACAGCAGGCATGGAAGAGTAGAATGTCCAACTTGGTGGTGGAAATTAGCCGTATCCAAACGATGCAATTGAAGGTTGATCCATGGGTCGGTAGAGAGTCCTGTTCTGTAAAACGACAAGTGACAGGAAAAAAAAGAGAAAAAGAGAAAAAACACAACAAACAAAACACATAGGGGATAAAAAGGCATGACCCTGACGGGTCAAAGGCGCAGCAATAACTGCGATGGCGGTGGGGTAAGGAGCACGGTGGTGAGTGCTACCAAAGGCAGGAGGTTCAGGCGCACCCGGCTAATGTTCACATAGCCATCCTCACTTGTTATGGCGTGAGGACTTGGAGGGTCCGGGGACAACATGCCATTCCTGTTGAAGGCGAGAAGGTGGGGGTCCCGCAGTTGGGCGTTGCTGGTCCGTCGGTTCAGGGATGACGTTCCACTGTCGGAGGAGGCGGATGCCTTCGTCCACGGAGACTATGTGAGAAGTAGAGCCTTGGTGGGTCACACAGAGCTTCGCTGGGTACTTCCACTTATACATGATCTTGTTGTTCCGCAATGCTTTCGTGATGGAGTTGAGGTTCCTTCGGAGTTGGAGGGTATATTGGGAATAGTCTGGCATGACTTGTAATGGTATTGCTTGCTCAGGGAGGCGATCTTTGCGACGGAAGGCTTCTAGAATCCGTTCCTTTGCCTGGAAGAAATGGATCCGCAACAAAACGTCACGTGGAATCTCTTGTGGAAGGAATGAGGGCTTAGGGATCCGATGTATGCGATCTATTGTGAGATCTGCATTGGAAAGATCAGGCACTGCTTTTTGGAATAAGTCCTTTACATATAAGGGTAATTGGGCTGGAAGAACTGATTCTGGTATGCCCCTGATCTTCAGATTGTTGCGTCTCGAACGGTCCTCGAGATCTGCAAGTTTTGCCTGTATGTGACGGATGTCCTCCTGGTGGGAGGTGTGGGCATCTACCATAGTATTGTAAGAGACGGTAAATTCTTCCATTCTTGTTTCAACAGCATTGACTCTATCCCCCATGCCATGCAATTCTTTATGGCAATAAGATATGGAGGCAAGGATATTTGTTTGCATAGAGGTGTGAAGCATGGAAAGCATGTCCTTTAGACTGGTGTCAGATACAGGCTGCCCAGTTGTAACTAGGTTGGCAAAAGGATCAGGAGGAGGGGTGTAGGCCCAAGGTGTACAGGGCGCAGTGCTGGGGTTGCTCACCTCCATGGATGCCAGATCGAGAGGCGGTGGGCTGTCTTCCCTTCTGGGCCTGGACTTGGCCGGGCTTTGGGTGGAAGGAGTTGAGGGAGAGGAGTCTGTGGACCTCTCAGACCTCATCAGCGCGGGTATCTCCGTTCGTGTGGCGGGATCGCTCCGGGTGACGTCATCCGCCGGCGACTCTGCCCCTAGAGGGCGAGGCGGCTGGTGATTCGAGTGGTCTCCGGCGCCATGTTGCCGAAGACCGTTCGTCTCCTAGCCATCGTGGCTGTGTGGAGCAGGTGTTCCCCTATCAGGATCGGGGTAGTTGTTGTCCGTGAGGACGCTGTGATGGGCCGTAGATATAGTAGAAGCCGGAAGCCGCCTGGAGCTCTCAACCTATGCGGCCATCTTGCTCGGCGGTCGCCACGCCCCTGTTTATTATTTCTTTGACTACGTGGAATTAATGTCAATTAAAAACTGAATTTTCCGACAGTTCTGATGGACAGAACTTTTAAAGATCACCAGAAAACTTATTGGAGAGAAGTTCTGGTTCCAGGTAATGTGTAACCATTTTTGGAGCTTTTGGCCTGTGAGTTAGAAGGTCTTCTTCTGTACAACTTAGAAAAGATGGCAAAGCCGGAGAGCTAGGATTTCTTCTCATGTCCTTCTGCTTGCCCTTCTATAATATTTTTCCCTAGAATTCTTAATTAAAATTATATAAATATAGCTTTAATTTTTTTTTTTTTTCTTTCAAATATTTTATTTTAATAATGCAAAAGCAAGAACATAAAGAAGATAACAATCGAAACATTTGCAATCTGGGTTACATAAGATTGTTGTACAATAAAGCAGATCCAACATTGATGACAATGCGTAGATGAGGCTAGAGTGAGAAATACAACAGAGATGTATCTGGGAGCTGTGATACCAAGTACGCACCAATTAAGTTAACAATAAGGAGAAGGACTGACTGCATAGAGTAATTACAGTCTAAGTTATGGCTAAAGAGTCCAAGCTCCCTCATAGCTGAGTAGGTGGGAGGAATCTACAGCATCGTCGGGTGGGTCAAGGACTGCATAGAAATATGGTACAAATTTGGACCTATCTAAGATAAAACTGACCCAGACTGCTGAACATAAGGAAGAAGAAATGAACAGAGAGAGTGAAGCGAGAAAGGAAAGGTGAGGGAAGTAGAAAAAGGAAGAGAGAAAAAGGGGGAGGGGGAAGCAGCCGAACTCCAGAGAGGCACGCCCCAACCTCATGGCCTAAGTCAATCCCGGAACAAGGGATATTCCCACATAAGCTGCCCATGGTTCCCAAATCTTTTCAAACGTAGTTACCGTGTCTGTCAGGGATGCCACCATCTTTTCTTGGGACATAATCCACGTGATTTTGTTTCTGATTTGTCTCATGGGCACCTTTCGTTGCTTCCAGGCTGCGGCAATAGTAATTTTTGTGCCCAGAAAAATAAAAAATATTAGTTGTTGCAGGTGTTTAGAAATCTTGGGCACTCTAGATCCCAGCAGGGCATAAGCCGCTCGTCTGGGGATTCTAAGTTCGGTGACTTTGAATATCATATGGTATACTCTATTCCATGTGCTCCGTAACCTCGGGCAATCCCACCACACGTGGAGCATGTCGCCAGGAACCCGGCATCCTCGGAAACATAGTGGAGAGGAGGAGGGAAACATTTTATGGACTCGCGTGGGTACTAAGTATCAGCGAGTTAAAACTTTTATATTTGCTTCTATCAAGGATATGTTTCTGATGCCCCTGAAAGAGCGGAAAAACATGTTTCCCCACTCCTCCACCCCCCACGCCTCCGCCAGATCCCTTTCCCATGCTTCCATGTAGGGTAGTTTGGAGTCTTCCGACATTAATGCTAAATATATCAGAGATATGCCACCCCTTTGTGCCGCTGAGTTTCCGCACCACGTCTCATAGGCCGTGAAAGTAAATGGGGGAGTCATCCCTGTAGAGATCGAGCGTAGAAAATTAGAAATTTGCAGAAACCTATATGCTTCCGAGGTGGGCATCTGCAGTTTATCGTGACAATGTTTCAGAGTGTATGGGCCCTTAGTGGTGAAAAACTGCCCTATGCGGTAGAGGCCTTTGTCGAGCCACCATTGAAATGCTTTGATGTTCAGGCCCGGAGGGAATTGTGGATTGTTGAATATATGTGAGAGCGGTTGGAGAGAGGATGTCAGAGCCGGCAGGGTTCGCAGAGAATCCCAGAGTGCAAAAGACGCTGAGAGTGTGGGGGACAGTATAGGTGGTCTTTGTCTAGGGGAGGCCCAGAGGAGGAAGTCCAGAGTGTATGTCGGGAACGTCTGCCTCTCCATTTGAACCCAGTCCGGTTTTTCGTATCGGGAATATACTATTGAAAGTTGCGCTAGCCTCGCCGCCCGGTAATAAGCCCAAAAATTTGGTACGCCCAAACCCCCTTGTTTTCTAGGCCGGAACAAAACTTTGCGGTGCAGCCTATGCCCCGTTTTGCCCCAGATAAATTTAATTACTGTGTTTTGAAATTTTTTGAGCTGGTCCCTGATTATGGGAACAGGTAAAGCTCTAAATAGGTACAGGAGTCTGGGGAGTACATTCATCTTAATTGAGTTAATTCTGCCAAGCCAGGATAGGTTATAGGAAGACAAGTCCGTCAAGTCCCTCCCCAGGGATTGATAGATTGCTGTGTAGTTCAATTTGTGAAGGAGTTCAATTCTGGAAGGTAAATTTATGCCTAAATATTTAATGTGAGAGTTGCTCCACTTAAACTTAAATGAGGGCTGGAGACGAAGAGCTTCTTGGGGATTGATGGATACATTAAGGATGGAAGATTTCGCGAAGTTCACCCGTAGGCCTGAGATTTTTGCAAATTTGTCTAATAAGGAGCAAATGTTCGGAAGAGAAGTAGTGGGAGACGTAACGAATAGCAAGAGGTCATCTGCGAAAAGAGCACACTTATGTTCTGAGGGTCCGCAGGAAACCCCTTTGATGTTGGGATCCGCTCGGATAGCCAACGCCAAAGTTTCTATTGCTATTGCAAAAAGTAATGGTGAGAGGGGACATCCCTGTCTCGTGCCTTTGGAAATAGGGAAGGGGTCAGAGTAGAACCCCTGGTACCTAATCTTGGCTGTGGGTGTAGAATACAGGGAGTGCATGATACCTATGAATTTGGGACCAAAGCCCCATTTGGACAGTATCGCAAAGAGGTAAGCCCACTCGACTGAGTCGAACGCCTTCTGTAGGTCCACTGAAAGAAGGAGTCCTTCCTGACTCCCCAAGCCGTCCCAGCCTGATCCAAGTAGGGAGACAATGTCTATCGCCCTTCTAATTTGATCCGGGCCTTGCCTGCCTGGCATAAAGCCAACCTGGTCCTTGTGAATGTACGTTGTGATAAAAGAAGCCATCCTATTAGCTAAAAGTTTGGTTAGTATTTTCAAGTCATTGTTAATCAATGATATCGGTCTGTAATTGCTCATCTCTCCAGGATCTGTGTCGGGCTTGGGGAGCACTGAGATGAAGGCTGAGTTACTATCTTTATCCAGCGGGTTGCCTGAATGAATCATGTTGAAGTACCTGGCCAGGTGAGGAGTTAAAGATTCTCGGAAGGTTTTATAGTAGATATTAGAAAACCCATCCGGACCAGGAGCCGAGCCCAGCTTAAGTGATTTAATCACCAATGCAATCTCCGCCTCCGTGAAGGGTGCATCTAGTAAATCTTTATGTTCGGTGGCAATGGCAGGGATACGGAGATCACAGAGGAAACTTTCTAAATCAGGGTCAGCCTCTGTTCTGTCAGAAGTATATAGTTTTTTGAAGAAATCCGCAAAGGCCGGCAGTATGCGTTTGGGATTCTGTGATTTCTGGCCCCCCGCAATAGAAAATTTAGGAATGTGGATCGAGCGAAATTGGGGACGCAGTTTAGAGGCTAGCATGGAACCTATTTTATCCTTATGATGGTAAAATTTGGCTCCCTGCCATCTCAGGTACTTTTCGGCCGAGCCGGTGAGAGCCAGGTTAAGAGTAGCTCTAGCTTCGTCTAAGACGCGCAAGGAGACCAAGGTAGGATCAGCTTTGTGATTGGAGAGAAGAGTAGAGTACTCTTGTTCCAATTTAGCGATATGAGCCCGTCTATCTCGTTTAAGTTTGGAAGACATTTGAATTAGTTTACCCCTAATAGTGGATTTGTGAGCCGCCCAAATAACCTCTGGGGAAACATCTCCTGTGTCGTTAAGAAGAAAATATTCAGAAAGCGACTTTTCAATCTCTGAGACTCTGCAAGGTTCGCTAAGTAGAGATTCGTTGAGTTTCCAGTGGAAGGCTGTATTAGTGGTGTGGGGTCGAGTTATCGTGGCCGCCACCATCGAGTGGTCCGACCAGACCGTGTCTTTAATGGAAGCGGACTGAACATACGGGAGAATAGAAGAGGATACAAGGATGTGATCAATACGCGCATACGTCTGGTGTGGATGGGAGAAGTGAGTATAGTCTTTGGTCGTGGGATTCATTTCCCTCCAGCAATCTATCAATCCCGTTTGGTTAAGCAATTTTGCCAGTTTCACACTATGTGTTGGGGGTCTTAGCGACTGGGAACCCGGCGGTCTGGACTTGTCCAAGCTAAAGTCAAAGGCCGTGTTGGAGTCACCACCAAAGATTAAGTGGCCCTCTAGATGTGGGAGGAGCCGTTGGAACATGGATTGAAAAAATTTAACCTGATTGAGATTAGGGGCGTAATAAGATACAAAAGAGAATAGTTGCCCGTCGATCGTGCCTTTAACAAGCAGAAATCTACCGTCCGCATCTGCAAATTCCGAGATCAGGTTGAATCTACAAGATTTAGCGAATAAAACAGCCACGCCACGTGTTTTGTTGTTTGCATTTGCTAAGAAGAATGTGGGAAACTTGGCATGGAGGAATTTGGGTCTATACGTCTTCGGGAAGTGCGTTTCCTGAAGCATAAGAACATCAATTTTCCTATGATGCATTTCCTGGAACGCTTTCCTGCGTTTCACAGGGGAATTAAGACCCTGAGCGTTATGAGTGGCTATGCGGAGATGTGGAGCGGGAACCTTAGAAGAAGACATCCTGTTTGGAGGAAGGAAGCCCATGGAACAGTAAACCACTTACCCCCAGTGTGTCCACAACATGAGAGACATTGGGAATCCGAAACGGAGTAGCTTTAGGGATGTTGAAAGATGTTGGCCCATCCCTCCGGAGCTCGGCTGCAATGGAAGAAGGGAAGAGGGAGATGAGAAAAAAGTATAAAAGTGAAAGTAGAGGTGGCAGACCATCGTCCAAAAAGGACCTGAGTGAGCGGATTGTGGTCTGCATCAATCCGCTCCGAGGCATAGAAAAGTGCCCGACACCCAGTCCTGGGTGACGGGGAGCTGTCACGCAGGAGACAACCAATAAAGGGAATCTCCCGGCGACAGGTGGAGGCGGCACGAGACCACCCCGACAGGGCTCCCACCCATCTGAAACATGCTGAAAAAGAAAAATAATACCAAAGTATGCATGCAAGGTGACCAACATTACATTAAAGTGAACTTGAAGGCAGTACAAACTTATAACAAGCCTGGAATGAAAACAATAACGGCTTAGCCAAAAATATGGTTACTGCGAAAATGTTAAAAGGCAGTAAGAAACTCGACGGGAACATTAGACGTTCCCGGCCCCTCATAAAAATTTGTGACCAAGGGAAAAAGAAGTCCAAAAACAGGAGTCCCTTTCCAAAAGGAAGGAAAAAAAAAAAGGCGGGCAAGACAACCGGTATAGCAAGTCAATTGACTAATTGGGAAGTCAGGTGGGACCTGAATGATAACAAACTTTAGAGAGAAGTAACTGTAGAGAACCACATCCTCGTGGATGGAAGATGTTGAGGAGTAGCTGGGGAGATCATGGAAGATTACAGTCTTTGGAGCGTTTGAACTTGGCCTGGGTCCACACAGGTGTCAGAGGGCTCGTCGGGATCGGGCGCTTAGATGAGCTTGAGCTGGTGGATGGACTCTGTCGTTCCAGCGGCTGTGGTAGAAGATTAAGGTGAAGGAGTAGCCTTTCACCCTCATGAAGACTGGAAAAGGAGTGGGTTTTGTTCTTGTGGGAGAACTTAAGAGCAAATGGGAAGGCCCACCAGTACTTTATTTCTTTTTGCGAGAGGACGGTTAGCAATGGTTTCAGTGCTCTTCATCTTTGAATAGTGGATGGGGCTAGATCCGTAAAGATTTGGACTGGATGACCCATACAGGTAAGCTGAGGGGCATTCCTGGCCCTTTTGATGATCTCCTCCTTCACCGAGTAGAAGTGTGGTTTAACAACCACATCTTTAGGGCTGCCGTCCTTTCTGGGGGGGCCTAGGGCCCTGTGGGCTCTGTCCAGTTCTAGCTTGTGGTCCGGGATCCCCGGAATAAGGTCCTTGATCAGGCTGTGAATAGCTGCGGGAATGTCAGTGACCGTGTCGGGAAGACCCCTCAGTCTGAAATTTTCCCTACGCGATCTGTTTTCCAAGTCCTCAACTTTGAATAAGGCAGAGTCCAATTGTTCTTGGAGTGTTTGGATCAGACCGGTATGCTGGTTGGTCTTAGCTACAGTCATGTCTAATTTGTTTTCAATCAGCTCCATGCGCGACCCCAGGTTCTGGAGGTCTACCCTAAGGTCAGAAGTGATTTTGAAAGCTACCTGAGCTAGTCCTGAATCCAGAAGGGCCGCCATCCTGGAGAGGATATCATCTGGCAGTGGGGATGCAGGCCTGGCAGCGTCACACAGGCCGGGGCGGTCCTGGCACGCAGTGGGTGAGACACAGGCCGGGGACAGTGAGTATTCTTCCGCCATCCGTCCCAACAGGGATTCTGTGGATGCTGGGGATGGGGTGAGGAGCAAGTGTGTACTCACTGTGCCCCGTGGAGTGAGGTGCTGAAAGCCTTCTGTGGTCGGGACGGCCGGAGTCGGATCTCCCTCCTCCATGTCTGTCATCTGAGGCGCCGGATCCGCCATCTTGAGAGGAGCGGTCTCCGCTATTGCTGCCTGGTACTGTGGTCTGAGGTCCCTCTTGGCTCGGTTATGGGACATGTACTGGATCCTAAAGTCTAGGGGCTGCCAATCCTGCGTTTCTCGGCGCTGGGAGTGGTTGGTCACCGGCTTGGGGCGGGAGACAATGTCGGGGTGCCACGCAGCTCCGGGCCTAGTCGGCCATCTTGGAGGGCTCCATCCCCTGGGTAAGTTTCAATGTCATGGGTGGGGCGGAGGTTGCATCGGCTGGCTGGCCTTTGGTGGTGTCTTGGGGTAGCCTAGAGTATATGTGAGAGGAGGCCTCACCAAATCCCCAACCTCGGCTGGCTGCTGCTCCGTGGAGGTCCGCGGCCGGACGCCGCTCTAAGCGAGACCCCGGCTTCTAGGCCCGACTAGGCCGCAGCCACCGATCCGCTCCTGGGGGTCCGTTTGGGAGGATTTTTGGCCAGGCAGGACCCTTAGGGCCTAGGGGTGCTTGGTAGCTGGCGATTCCTTGAGGGAAGCTACCGGGCCAGCCGCTTCTCAGACGTCCGCGGCCGGATGCCGCGCTAATCGAGGCCCCGGCTTCAGGTCGCGACTAGGCCGCAACCGCCGATCCGCCCCCGCTGGTTTAATGTCAAAAATTTTTGGCCAGATAGTGTCCAACAGGGTTGGGGAAGCTCTGTGGGTAATGACAGCCCCCCAGATGCAGCCAAGACGGAGGATTGTTGTCGATTAGAATGTGGAACCGGCGGAGCTCCTGTTCCACACGTCCGTCTTGGTTCCCTTCCCATAGCTTTAATTTTTTATAAGTCTATTAATAACACAGGTTAAAATGGTTGTATATTCAGAAGTTTTTTTTTTTTAATTAATACTTTCTATGCATTAACATAAAATGCCTTCTGTATGCAACAGACCCCCTCAGCCCCCCTAATACTTACCTGAGCCCATCTTGCTCCAGTGATATTGCAGGAGTGTATTGGCTGCCCGTGACTCTCCCTGCTCATTGCCTGAGATGGCAACGCAGCGCCATTTGCTCTCACTGCTGTCAATAAAATTCAGTGAGCCAATGGGGAGAGAGAGGGAGCAGGGTTGGGCCACAGCTCCGTGTCTAAATGGACACAGGGAGCTGCAGCTCGGCACGGGTGCCCCCATAGCAAGCTGCTTGCTGTAGGAGCACTCAACAGGAGGGAGGGGTCAGGAGTGCCGAAGAGGGACCCAAGAAGAGGAGGACCGGGGCTGCTCTGTGCAAAACCAACTGCATAGAGCAGGTAAGTATAACATGTTTGTTATTTTTAACAAAAAAAACTAGACTTTACAATCAGTTTAAGTCAAAATAAATCCTAATCCGTCCCGGAGCACCACAACCAACCACCTCCACGTGATCCGCAACAGCCCTCTTATGTCCAATCCGACTGGCAGGTCATCACCAGAGGTCCCCGGAGCTCTAGCCACAGATCCTAACTGAGGCACTGTTTCACATTTCTGGGCCCACCAGGCCCAGCTGCTCCCCCTGAGTACTCCCCATTGTATTCTTTTCCCCACAGGCTTTGCAGCATCCGCTGCCCTTATGGTCATTCATGTGCTTGGTTTTACTTGTTGCATGTTGCACACCATTTTTCTCTATTGTTTCCTATCGTTTTATGCAGTCATAATGCAGGTATCGCCAAATGAACGACATCTAGATACAATGTTGGTATACTTCCATCGTACTGCGGTCCTATTTGCTTTACACTCCACCAAGCCCAGACTCTGGCAGCTCGACTATTTCTCCTTTTCTTCCTCCCCACAGGATTCTCCACTTCAAAACATCTGAACGTTTACTACACCAACTACCCTCTAACTCCTTCAGTGGACCATGCTCTCATCCACCGTTGTCATCAAATCCTCCAATGCTTCCTTACACCACTGCTCCACTTGTTACTCGATCCCTCCTTTCATTGGACTTGGAAGGTATTTATCTCATTTTTTCCTACATACCCAAATGACACTTAAACTAATGTCCCTCAATACTAGGGGCCTCAATCACCCAGCCAAATGCTACTCACTATGGACTGAAGCCTCTAATGCCAAAGCTGAAATAGTGGCAGTGCAAGAGACCCATTTCCAAAGGTATCGATCCCCTCGATGCACGCATGGTAATTATCCTCATGTTTTTATGTCCTCTGCATAAAAACATAAAGGAGTATTGATTGCAATAAGGGACTCTGTCTACTTCACCCCATCTCAAGTGGTGACGGACCCAGAGGGAAGATACTTGATACTCACATGTAAGTTAAATAATTGTCTGTATACTATAGTTAACCTCTATGCACTGAATACCCACCAATTGAAATTTCTGCGTAGACTTTGCTCCAGGGTTGCCAAACTCAGATCAGGTCACCTCATTATTTGTGGCGATTTCAACTTGGTGGCGGACCACATCATGGACTCCTCTTCCAGAGGGAAGTCTAGGTTACCAACCCTTAAAAACATGCTTAACTCTGAGGATCTCCATGATGTGTGGCGCTACCAACACGCAGATGAAAGGGACTATTCCTACTATTCCCCTAGGCACAACTCCTACACAAGAATAGATATGTTCTTGGTCAATAGACCCACTCCCCCAACCGTCATGGACTCCACCTTGACCACTGGCAATGTTCACCCCACGTCCTATATATGGAGGTGCAACAATTCACTTATTTCTAACCCAGATACTTTCAAGTCACTGAAATCACACCTTACTGACTTTTTCTCTTACAACGACACACGTGACATTGACCCCGCCCTTCTCTGGACTACTCACAAAGCGTACGTCAGCGGCATTTTAATCCAGTTGGGATCTAAACTGAAAAAAGTCTACACTGCTAAACTGGATAAACTGTTATCTGAGATAAAATCTCTTGATGCACTCCACAAAACCAACCCATCTCATACGTCCTCGGCCCAACTAACTACTCTACGGAATGACCTACGCAAACTCCTTTGTGACCGTTATGACAAATTGTTGGCCCAATCGCGTATGAAATTCTATGCGTCACACAACAAAGCAGGCAAATTTTTAGCCCGCAGATTGAAAGCTAGAAGGTCTAAAACTAAAATTGATTCTTTATACCATCCATTCACCAAATCCAAATTGCTAAACCCTCAAGAGATAGCAGATGCCTTCGCGGATTACTATGGTTCCCTTTATAACCTTCGCGAAGACCCCTCCACCCCACAACCTACGGACATCGACATACACCGATTCTTGCAACATCTGACTCTACCCACGATTTCTCCATCTTCTCTTGACTTCTTCAATAGCCCTGTCACCCCTGCAGAACTCCACCGTACACTGAGATCCCTTCCTGTTAACAAATCCCCAGGACCGGACGGCCTTACTAATGAATATTATTCCTCCCTCACGGACATCCTCACTCCCTACTTGCTTTGCCTATTCTCCAACGCCATAGCAACACAGCACCTACCAGCAGAAATGCTTCAAGCACATATATCCACCCTACCTAAACCAGGCAAACTGCCAGATACCCCAGCTAATTTCAGACCAATTTCTCTGCTCAACTCAGACCTCAAAATATATGCCAAAATCATAGCTAATAGAATTGCGACGGTCCTCCCTTCACCCCGGATCAAATGGGTTTCGTAAAAAGTCGACAAGCACCTGATGCCTCAAGGCGTATAATCAACCTCATCCACCATGCTGAGCGCACTCAAACGCCTTCTCTACTTCTTTCTATTGATGCAGAGAAGGCGTTTGACCGCGTCCACTGGGAATACATGAAGGCTGTTCTGACAAAATTTGGTTTCTCAGGTCCCATCCTCTCGGCTATACTCTCACTCTACACTTCCCCCTCGGCCAAAGTACTTTCCTCCGGTCTCCTTTCCAAACCCTTCTCCATAACAAATGGCACCCATCAAGGTTGTCCCCTCTCACTCTTAATATTTAATTTGCTGATTGAACCTCTTGCAGAATCATTCCAATCGCATCCCTTAATCTCCGGCTTCAAATTTAAGTGTTCTCACCACTGCATTAGTCTTTTTGCAGATGATGTGATCTTGAGCCTCACTAACCCTCTTATTTCACTCCCCACAGCTCACCAAATTCTCCAATCATATAGTGCGATATCCTACTACAAAGTGAACTTCACCAAGTCACTAATACTGAACATGGGTCTACATCCAACCACACGGTCACACCTCTCCGCCATGCTGCCCTATGCTTGGGCTGACCCATATCTAGGCATTAACCTAACCTTCCCTACGTCCAAACTACTTCCCTCCAATCTCAAACCTCTTATTAACACCATACTTGAAGACACTCGCAACTTTCAGAAGATCGATCTGTCCTGGGCGGGTAGAATCGCCACCTTTAAAATGATGCGCCTTCCCAAAATCCTTCACTTATTCTGTACACTTCCAATCCATATCCTGAAGCACTACCTCACAGCCCTTTCTACATCCCTTGGCATATATAGAGTATATACATACTCTCTCTCTCTCTCTCTCTCTCTATATATATATATATATATATATATATATATATATATATATATATATATATATATATATATATAATTACACTGATTGATTGATGTTTTAGGTGCAATTGGTTTGTTATATCATAAGGGGCACTTTCCCTTCGGACTAGCACTTTTAAAATACTATTGCTTATTTTGCATTTATTTTTTGCACCAATTATGAAGATATGGTATACATTTTGACATTCTGTGTTTTATTTGTATCATATAGATATTTTGATATTTTTGAGGTCTTGTGAATGATTGTTTTTTGTCACAAAGTGTTAGGTTTAATACTATTGTATCACGCACAGAGCAGCGCCAAACCCATTTCTCGCTAATGATTCCATATCAGCCACTACCTCAGTAATCAGTTCAAGTGGAGGCAGCAGCTCTATTTACATTTTTTAATATTTAATATCCATAGTGCGGCTCATACACACACACTTTAAAATGTGCTTTATAGTCACACTGCACTGACAGTAAGGGGAGCTTAAAGGGGCATAGTAAACTAGTCTATAAGGTTTTCAATGTCTACACAGCACACAAGAAATATTTACAGTGCCACAAAAATAGTTTCACAGACATATTTAAAAATTGACATATTTAAACTTTGTTTTATTTTAAAAACTGAAAATCTTCCATTGCCTATGCTTTTCTGCATACAGAATATAGACAGGGAGATAACCCTTCATCTGAGCCTACCTTAAAGAAACCCTTTATAAAAATAAATGTGATGGAACCGTCCCCCCCTTCCGATTGAGTGCTTCCTTCGGTATACCATTTCCTCCAGTCTGAACATAGATATCAGATATTATAGCCACAAAACATTTAAGATTAGCCAACAAATAGCTTGTATGAGCTCTGGAACACTTTATTAAACAAACTCACACATAATATATATCCCACAGGAGGACATTCCCCTCCTGATCATATTACCCTAACAATACAAAACTGCACACAGGAATATAATTATCATAGCTAAACATTAGGTTAGTTAAATTAACAACTGAGACAATCAGGGATCTCATTCCAGGTCAGACTTGCTGGCATCGAGCTCATAAAGTACAATACACATTATTACAAATGTAAACACATCTCCTAGCAGACAATAGGTAACTTATTTAGCATAAATAACAATACAAACAGTAGTCTCCCCCCCTCTAGCAACTACTAGCTGACAATGATATAATTAAAATGCTAATTAACTCAGCACTTAAACCAGCCTGGGTGACCAGACTGCTGGCACAAGGCTAAAACAAAGTACATTACACATTATCCTAGATATAAACACAGAACATCTTAAAACACAGACAATAGCAGGAGACCCCTGTAGCAGACTGTACGACTCCTCCCTATATCCGCATTTTCTACAGACACGACATCTTCTTTTGGGTGCTCTTTGGGTAGGGGTACCAGGGAGGACATCTGGAAAATGTCTCTGATGCAGCCAGCTCACTGCATCTGGATTGTGAATTTGGGCCACAGCGCCTTCTGGATACAGAAGGGCTGTCATGATCTCTTCCTGGAACTTTAGGAAGGATCCACTTCTTCCTGATGCTTTGTATAGCACATAGGCATTCAGCAGAGTCAATTGGAGTAAGTATACAGACACATTTTTGTACCAGCGTCTGGCCTTATGGGCAGTTAAGAACCAAGCCATCATCTGGTCGTTGAAGTCCACCCCTCCCATGTTAAGGTTGTATTTGTGGACACTCAGCAACACCAGTCGCCGTTGCAATTTGGACTGTCGTAATCTGCGTGAATGGAGGACAGAAGGAAAACATTCCGTGTGTTCCTCATCTTCACTGCAAGCAATTTATTACACTTCAAGCAGGCTCTCTCCTCCTGAATCTACAAGCAATTGGTTGAGGCCCTGGCGATTAGGTCACATCGTGCCACATGTGCCAATTCCAGAATCAAAATAGTAACTAAAAAATGGCACGCTTGTGTAATAATTGCCCATGTATAAATGATACTCCTTTCTGGAAAAGGGTGACACCAAGTCCCAAATAATCTTGCCGCTGCTCCCTATGTAGTCTGGGCAGTTGGGAGGCTCCACACTGCTATCTTTGCCCTTGTAAATCCAGACACTACATGTTTAGCCTGTTGCCATGTCACAGCCTGTTATACATCTTGACCCCATATCTGGCACGCTTGCTGGGGAGAAACTGTTTGAAAACAAGGTGGCCAAAAAATTTAATCAGGGACTCATCAACGCAGACAGCTTTTTGGGGCATATACAAGGCTGCAAACTTTTAGTTGAAGTAATTTATGAGGGGCTGACTTTTGTGGAGCCAGGGGTCACCCCAAGGACGGGTTCATTGTCATTAATATGCATGAGCTGCAAAATTTGCTCGTATCTAGTCCTGACCATGGCAACAGAGAACACAAGCATATGATGAATTGGGTCAGGGGACCAATTTGACAGCAACTCATTCTTTTTAGTAATGCCCATGATGAAGGATAGGCCCTGAAAGGTTTTAAATTCGGAAACAGTGATATGTTTCCATGCAAATTCTCTGGCCATGGTCAAATTTGGATTTGTGGCGATAAATTGATCGGCATATAAATTGCTTTGGTCCACAATAGATTTCTACAGATCTTCCATAAAAAACAGGTCATAAAAATCAAAAGAAGTAAAATTGTCTGTTTCCACCTGAATTCCAGGTTGGCCAGTGAATGGTGGAAGTACAGGAGCTGCAGAAGTGGTGGGCTCTCAATCAGGATTTTCAAGTGCATCAGGA
>NC_138772.1:149705175-149860175 GCF_965119305.1 Pelophylax lessonae | reverse complement strand
CAAAGCCTAATTACCATGGGATCATCCAGTTACTTGAAAGACAATTTTGCTTACAAATCCTAATGTTTATCTGTGCATACAATATTTAACATCAGTAATGTTGTTGTAAAAATGAGCCCAAGAGAAATAAAAGATTCCTAGAAAATTGTTTCTTCTGAGGGGTTTATATTTCTTGGTTTAAGGCTTCTAATTTGGTTTCAAAACAATGATCCAGAAATATATTGAACTAGCCAATTAATATTTACATAAGCAAACTTCCCAATGTCAAACAAGTCTACAACATAATTTGTTCATTAAAAATTATATGTGAATGTATTCATGTATAATATTTAAATAAAAAAAAAAATGGGGGTTTTATGAAAAACTAAGAAATAGAAAAGGTATGTTCCCCAAAGCAGCCAAGTAGACTATTAGGCATGATATATGATTGGTTGATATGGGCAAAACCTTCCCTTTTCCCAGTTTTATTAGGTAAGCCCATTCGGCACTAGGGATGATCGAACTGAAAAGTTCGGTTCGACCAGAACACCTGAACCTCCCAAAAGTTCGGCCCGGATTTCAGAACCCCATTGAAATCAATGGGACCCGAACTTTGGTAATCAAAAAACACCATTTTGAAGCCCTAAAACCCAATAAATGCCCCTAAAAAGTGCCTAGGGTTCTGGGTCATACCTCAGGGACTATTAATCACACAAAAAAAAAGTTCTTAAAAATTGTCATTTTTTGATAGAGAGCCAATTATTGAAAAAATTAAAAAAAAAAAAACAATTCTTTGGATTTAGTATCTGGGGGGTCTAAAAAGTGTACCTGTGAAGTTTCAGCTCTGTAGCATGTCCAGAACCATATAAAAAGATTGTTTGTATTTTGTCACTTATAGAACAGGTTAGTGGCTTCTCTCTTTTCACACCTTGCCGGTTTAGTAGCAAGCGTTTTTTGGGGTCTTTTCAGGCAGGCAAAACATCTGAACTTGCGTATAGTGGTATATATACACACATACTTATATGTATATATACACCTAGACATATATAGGTGTGATAGTAGCAGAAATATATGCTTGCGCTAATGAAATCATTTACACGAATATGACTCCGCTCCTATAACACCTATATATGTCTAAGTGTAAAATACATATAAGTATGTGTGTATATATACCACTATACACAAGTTCAGATGTTTTGCCTGCCTCCAAAGAACCCAAAAAATGCCAAAAAAAAACGATAGCGCCAAAAAAAAACCGCCCAGGTGTGTTGTTGCAGGCATTTTTTGGGGGTTTTTGGAGGCAGGCAAAACATCTGAACTTGTGTATAGTGGTATATATACACACATACTTATATGTGTTTTACACCTAGACATATATAGGTGTGATAGGAGAGTAACTATATTGGTGTTAATTATTTCATTAGCACAAGCATATATTTCTGCTACTATCACACCTATATATGTCTAGGTGTATATATACATATAAGTATGTGTGTATATATATACCACTATACACAAGTTCAGATGTTTTGCCTGCCTCCAAAAACCCCCAAAAAATGCCTGCAACAACACACCTGGGCGTTTTTTTTGGCGCTAGCGTTTTTTTGGGTTCTTTGGAGGCAGGCAAAACATCTGAACCTGTGTATAGTGGTATATATATATACACATACTTATATGTATATATACACCTAGACATATATAGGTGTGATAGTAGCAGAAATATATGCTTGCGCTAATGAAATAATTAACACCTGGGCGTTTTTTTTTTGGCGCTAGCGTTTTTTTGGCATTTTTTTGGGTTCTTTGGAGGCAGGCAAAACATCTGAACTTGTGTATAGTGGTATATATACACACACATATTTATATGTATTTTACACTTAGACATATATAGGTGTGATAGGAGCATAACTATATTGGTGTTAATTATTTCATTAGCGCAAGTAGTGTTTTCTGCTCCTTTCACACCTATATATGTGCAGGTGTATATATACATACATGGGTGTGTATATATACCCCCTATACACATGTTCAGATGTCATGCCTGACTCCAAACATGTACTCAAAAAATCCCTATAGGCGCCTGCAGCCAAAAAGCAAGCTGACAGGGGCGAAGCCATATTACTGCAGCGAAAGTTACTTCAGAGAAACTAGCTTTTCTCTATAGCGGTCACCCTGATATGGAAGGGTTTGGTCACCCTGCCATAGCAGTCACTGTCAGTTCACCCTACACTACACTATGGTCACCCTGGCACTTAACACTTTCCCTACAGAAACTGAATAATTAAAGCTAACTAAAGTGTAAAAGAGCACCCTAACTACACTAGATATCCCTTTCCTCACACTAATAAATGCTAAATGACACTTTGTAGCAGAAGTCCACAAACTGCTTCCACTCTCTTCCATGTCCCTGTATAACAATGCTAGGAATTTGGCGGGGGCTATCTTATATACTGGGGGGCGTATTCACTAATGATTGGCCTATGGACCCCCTAGTCACTCCAATCACATTCCTAGCATTCTCCTGCCCCCTCAATTGGCTTTTGCTAATGGTTCTGGTCCAATCATGATCTTTTAAAGCCCATTTCCTGTCCCATTTTGCATTTTGGTCGGTTCTGGTTGCCGAATTCCGAACTTTTTGGGCAAAAAGTTCTAAATTCGGCTGAACCTCGAACAGCCAATGTTCGGGTCAAACCGATGGTCGACCCAAACCATTCGATCATCCCTATTTGGCACCATGCTAATTGGAATATGTAATTGGAACAGGGTAATATCGCAATATATTTTATAACTGTGACAATCAAAAAATATGAAAGAAAAACTGTTTTAGACTTAGAAAGAGTGGCGAGAGCTTACAACCCCTGTCATTTTTTTTGCTGTCTGTGTCTTTATTGAGGAGATTCAGTTTCTCTAACTGCATGGATCATCAATTTACTGGGTAAATCACTAGAATAGGAATAGATAAACATATGGATGAATAGATTTCCCTCACATTGGAAAAATATCCTCTAACTTGCTGGGTTGTGCTCCTGAGACACTGGACTAAAGAAGTTTCTTGGATAAGCAGCAAAAGGTCTTTAGCATTACAGAACAGAATAAGTACAGCAGAATGTAACTTCTGCTAGCTATTCCATGACACTAATTAATAAGTAACTTCACTGACAGTTTTATGTTGCACTTTGTAAACTGATCCAATAAAAACCTTAAAATCCCACAGAGCATTCATAGTTTCATAGTAGGTAAGGTTGAATAAAGACAATAGTCCTTCCAGTTTAACCAGTGAAGGTGCATATGTGTCAATGTCGGTAATCATTTCTCATATCAATACTCCCCGCTGACACCACAGATTGTGGAGGAGAGATCCACATCATTATCGCCCTGACAGTAAAAAAAAACCCTAAGCAGCTTAAGGTTAAACCACTTCTCCTCCAATCTTATTGCGTGGTCAAGTGTGCTCTTACACTCCCTGAGATTGAAAAGTTTCCTTCCTAAGCTGGGATCACCATTAAGGTATTTGTATATCCCTATCACATCTCCTGTCAAGTGTCTCTTCTCGAGGGAGAATAAATTTAGCACTTTGTAGTTGTTCCTCATAATTTAGGTCCTCCAGCTTTCTTATTAATTTAGTTTTCTTTCTCTGGACTCCCTTTGTATCCAAGTGGCATTGTGTTCTCTGAATGGGTGGTGGAAATTCTGTCTTTTCAATTTCTCCACCACCTATTCACAGAATGTGATGCAGTTAACCACTTTAAGACCGGACGGATTTGCCCCCTTCCTGGCCATTTTTTGCGATTCGGCACTGCGTTATTTTAACAAAAAATTGCGCGGTTGTGTGACGCTGTACCCAAGTAAAATTGATGTCCTTTTTTTCCCACACATAGAGCTCTCTTTTGGTGGTATTTGATCACCTCTGCAAATTTTATTTTTTGCGCTATATACAAAACAAACAGCGACAATTTAGAAAAAAATAAACAATATTTTTCACATTCTGCTATATGACATTCTCAAATTTTTTTAAAAAAATTATTATTTTTTTAACATTTTAGGCCAATTTGTTTTCTGCTACATATTTTTGGTAAAAAAAATAAGCGTATTTTGATTGGTTTGCGCAAAAGTTATCGCGTCTACTAACTACGGGAAAGATTTATGTTATTTTTATTGTTTTTTTTTTTTACTAGTAATGGCAGCAATCTGCAGTTTTTTGCGGGACTGCGACATTGCGACGGACAGATCGGACCCCTGACTGACATTTTTGACACTTTTGGAGGGACCAGTGACATTACTACAGTAATCAGTGCTAAAAATATGCACTGTTACTGTAATAATGACACTGGCATGGAAGGGGTTAACACTATGGGTGATCAAGGGGTTAAATGTGAGCCTAGGGGAGTGATTCTAACTGTGGCGGGGGGGGGGGCACGGCTTCTGAAATGACCTTAGAGACATGTGATCCTATATAGAAGGATCACAGGTGCTCTATGATCATTCCAGGGAGAAGAACGGTCAGCTGTGTTTACAACAGCTAACCGTTCTTCTTTCTCAGCGGGAAGTGATCGCGGGTGACAGGTGGCAATCGCAGCCACCTGTCCGCTGCATCGACTTCCCCGTTGATGAGCGTTGGCGTGCACGCCACCAGGCCTCCTGCACGCGACCGACATATAGCTACGTTGGTTTGCCCAGGAGCGGCTGCCTGCCACAGTATAACTGTGGCGGGTGGTCGTTAACAGGTTAAGGGCTTCAATTTACTCTTATAGCACCAGAAGACAGCCATTGAAGGTGGTATCAATTCGGTGTCAGGAGGCAACAGGATGAGTTGTAGCAGAAGCAGACACCTGCAGGTAATGCAATGTGCATCATTACACATAACTAATGTGTGTGATGCTGTATCCACCTAAAAAAATGTATACTATACTTAAAGGGTAGCTCCACTTTCATGGGGAAAAAAAATAGCAAATAAAGAAAAAACAATAGAGCATATACTATTGCGACTCAAGTCATATTGTAATTGAATGTTGTTAAAAATGACCTTTCCTTTTCAATCTGTAGCCGTTGTAATTTTATGAAAATGCAATGCAATATGTCTACCTGGAGCTCTTCTGTACAAAGAATGTGTACAGAATGCCCCCCAGAAACATAATTTCCTGCTTGTGTGATTGGCTCACCAATTTTCCCAGAAGTCTGCACTAAGATACAAGTCAGATTTTAGGCATCCCTTGGAACAAAAATTTCATTTTTGGTGAGATACTCCGATAGGTAATCCCATCTAAAAGGATGCAGACCCAGCAGCTTTCCTCAATAGTGGCCTGCAGTTGCAGCAGTTGATTTATAATTATGAAAACACTCCCATTAGATTCACTTATCCACATGGGCACAGGCAAACGCTTAGTGATTTCTTCAGAATAGTAAAAGGAAGGAATCTGCAACAAAGTTGGGTAAAATTCTTGTAATGTACATAGATTATCCAGAGGGGAATTTTTTCCAAACAAAAGTGTTTTTTACCCGAACACTTCATAAACCTGCTATGTCCCTGCTGTACCATGTACTTGTATGAAAAAGTATCCTGTTCTCTTTGTATTGCTTCCTTTGTGTTAAATTTCTGGTGTTCCTGTTAGTCCCTCTGCTTTCCTATTAAAAACTGACCATACTAAGCAGGAGAGCACACCATTTCTCTAGCTTAGCTCTAAGATGTATATAGGATAAACCTTGCGCTAAAAAAATGAGAACAGACTGCAGCAATTTTCAAATTCCTGAATACCGGAAAAGTACAAGAAAGAAAAAACTTGAAAAAATTGTGCTGTCTGTTGTCAGAAAATAATTCTCGCGCAAATAAGCCTAAATAGTAAATACAGAAAGTGAAAAGTGAAAAGCAAATCAGATATAACAAATACCAAAAGATATTAACAAAAAATATATCTGATTGTAATATTAACATCAATCTAGTGAATAATATCAGTGCCCATCGTCGGAATAGACACAATGGAGTTGATTTACTAAAAAGAACTAGACTGTTCACATGATTGGATGATGGAAGTCAGCAGAGCTTCTGCTCATTTACTAAGCACTGGAGTAACTGCACTTTGCAAAGTGCACAGCCTGTTTGCCTTCAGTAAATCAACCCCAAAGTGTCACAAAGTTTGCATGTTATTTTCAAACATAAAGTGTAATATGACTGAATAAAAACATCAATATATTGAATTAAATCAATTTCCAAAACACAAATTAAATCAAAGTGTCACAAAGTGTCCTTATTGTTTTTCAAACAAGGATAGATGAAAGTGCACTGCTCCCTGTGTTTATTGGTAATCAAATCATAAAATGCATCCGTGCTCCACCTGTGCTCATTAAAACTTTAGCCTCTAATATCCCAATCAGACGTAGCCTCACTTAACAGCTTATAGGGACCCCCCCTTTTTTTTTTTTTTATTTATTTTATTTTAATCTCTTCTTACCGCTTCTTCTTTCTCTTCTTTCTTCTCTCCAATCACCCCTCTTTCCTGTCTTCACCATTCACTCTCTGTCCCTCCTTCCTTCTCCATCTCACAAAGCTGAACACAAACCCGATACAGAGGCAACGACATATGCAATATACAAGAACCGAGCCTATCGGAAACACACAACCGCTTACCCCCGCATGGTACTCTATATACCATGAGTTCATTTATTTCTTTATCACAGTTCTCTAACTCTGTTACTCACAACGGTTATGTTACTGCCATACCTAGGTCTTCAAACATGCTTAAAGGTCAAACATGAATCTCTACTCGGACACTTTCATATTACATGAAATATAATGGTAATTTCGACCTAGGTATGTTTGCTTCAAGACTTGGGCATATGTTTCTAAGTTACAAGTAAACATGTGTTCTCTTGTTGTAACGATATGTACAATACCCCAATGTTATCTTTCTGCTTTCATTATACAAAATGTTGTTGTACTCTGTTGCATCCAAGCTTTTTAAAACAATAAAACAGTTTTGAAATTAAAAACAATTTAAACTTTAGCCTCCTACCAGATCTTCATGATCTCTATATTATAGGAGATCATGAACAGCTTGAGATGAAGGGTCTCCTTTGTCCACCCGAATCCCACTACATGGCTGCACTATACAGGAGCAGATCGTAGGCTTATCGGTAAATGTCTAAACCTCCACACATCAACATCAGATCTTGCTATAAGCCTCGGGTTAGCTATCCTTTACTCTCTGGCTGTGGTGTATGTGTAAAAAAAAGGGGAGACTCATCATGCAATATATCCAAAAAACCTTTAATTAACCACTTGCCGACCGCCCGCCGCAGTTTTACTGCGGCAGGCTGGCTCGGCTGTGTGAAACGACGTAGGGGTACGTCGGTCTCGGGAGTGGTGCCGGGGAGCGCGCCTTCTATATAGGATCACAGATCTCTATGATCATTTCACAAGTCCCTCCCCCCACAGTTAGAAAACACTCCCCTAGGCTCGCAAATAACCCTTTGATCACCCCTAGGGTAACCCCTTCTCTGACAGTGTCATTATTACAGTAACAGTGCATATTTTTAGCACTGATTTCTGTAGTAATGTCACTGGTCCCCCCCAAAAGTGTCAAAAATGTCAGTTAGGGGTCCGATGTGTCCGTTGCAATGTCGATGTCCAACTAAAAATCGCTGATCACCCCCATTACTAGTAAAAACAAATAATAAATAAACAAAAATTACATAAATCTTTCCTCTAGTTTGTAGACGTGATTACTTTTGAGCAAACCAATCAAAATACGCTTATTAAGATTTTTTTTTACCAAAAATATGTAGCAGAATACAATAAGGCCTAAAAGGATGAAAAAAATGTGGATTTTTAAATTTTTTTGGGGAATGTTATATAGCAGAATGTGAAAAATGTTGTTTTTTTTTCCCAGAATTGTCGCTCTTTTTTTGTTTATAGCGCAAAAATTTAAAATCGCAGAGTTGATAAAATACCACCAAAAGAAATCTCTATTTGTGGGAAAAAAAGGACATAAATTTTATTTGGGTACAGCGTCGCACCACCGTGCAATTTTCTGCTAAAGTAAAGCAGTGCCAAATCGCAAAAAATGGCCTGGCCATTAAGGGGGCAAATCCTTCCGGTCAAGAACTGGTTAAAATAAAATGTTTGCACTTACAAAAATGAATTAAAAGCAAGCAGTAGAGAGAGAGGTGCGACTGCAGATTCCACAGCCAGATACGGAATGCAATACGGAAAGTCATACTGTAGCTCCTGTCTCCTTCTGATGCATTTCCCCAAAGAAGGCAACATCTGGGAATGGAGAGCTATGTTAATATGACAATCAGTTCTCTAGCTCTGCTGGGAACTCAACCTGTTCTCCTCCAATAAACAGACTTTTCCTGACACGCCCCCTCTGCAAAGCCTCCCAATGGGAAGATCAGTGTACTGCTGCTTCTCCTCACCCCAGCTCTTATAAAGCTTAAAACAGGGAACAGAGGAATAGTGATCACTTACATAAAAGGGGAAAAAAAATATTTATGCACCTTATATGTATTTTTTATATCCATATACAAATGTTTTGCCTTTCTTTTTTAATATAAACTGAATGGGTTGTTTTTACAAGGTGATCATTTACAATCACTTTAAGTTTTAAAAGCTTTTTCCACACGCTGACCCAATATCTTAAAGAGGCTGTAAACCTCCGATTTTTTTTTTTAAACGAACACCTGAAAGAAAAACGCATAATGAGCTAGTATGCATCGCATACTAGCTCATTATGAAATACTTACCTAAGAACGAAGCCCCCGCAGTGCCGACCGCTTACTTGTCCATGGGTGACATGTTCTTTCGCCCTTATTCCGGGTTTGCAGCATCCGGCCATCTGATTGGCTGGAGCCGCGATTACGTCATTCTCGCGCATGCATGCAGGACCCGAAGGTAACGGCACAGGGCTCTGAAGGAACGGCACGAGTGGCCGTTCCTTCAGACGCATGCGCCAGTGATGTCATTGGCTGCATGCAAAGTAAATATCTCCTAAATGTGCATGTTTAGGAGATATTTACAGTACCTATAGGTAAGCCTTAATATAGGCTTACCTATAGGTACAAGTTGTAGAGGAGGGTTTACTTCCTCTTTAAGGTAAGGTATGACCAGTACATTAGGAAAACATTACCTAACATCTACCTAAAAGGTAGATCTCAGCCATAGGGAAAGCATGCCAGTTGGGATTAAGGATATGGGATTCCCATTTCTTGTATGTGTTCTTTTTTTTTTTGTGCAGTGGGACCAAAAAAGATTTTGGAGCTACAATCTGCAACTGTGTGCCAACCTCTTGTATGACAGCAGTAATTTAATAACATATTTCAATAATTTATAATGCAATTCCCTAAATATATGGAATTGTAGGAAAACAAAAGCAGTGGCCACAATTTTATAAGAACTGTAAGTGATGTACGATTCCTGGAACACTAGCTTTCCAGCTTAGACAGATTGGTTCTAAGAAAGTGGCTGTACTATAGATGCCCATTAGGCTCTGTGGCTTGATCGATCTTAGTAACTAATTTACTCAGTCATGCAACACTGTACCAAAATGAAATTTGAGACAGCTAGAGCTTTATTTTGGTAGTATTTAACCACTTAAGCCCCGGAAGATTTTACCCCCTTCCTGACCAGGGGGTATTTTGCGATTCGGCACTGCGTGACTTTAACGGACAATTGCGCGGTCGTGCGACGCTGTACCTAAACGAATTTGACGTCCTTTTTTTTCCACAAATAGAGCCTTCTTTTGGGGGTATTTGATCACCTGTGCGATTTTTTTATCATGCGCTATAATCAAAAAAGTGCGACAATTTTGCAAAAATATCAATATTTTTCACATTTTTTTTTATATGAAATCCCCCCCCCCCAAAAAAAGTAAAAATCTAATTTTTTTTTCATTTTTGGCCAATTTATTTTCTGCTACCTATGTTTGGTAAAAAAAATCACAATAAGCGTATTTTGATTGGTTTGCGCAAAAGTTATTGCGTTTACTAACTAAGGGAAAGATTTTTGTCATTTTTGTTGTTTTTTTGTTTAACGAGTAATGGCGGCAATCTGCGATTTTTTTTTGTGGGACTGCGACATTGCGGCGGACAGATCGAACCCTTGACTGACATTTTTGACACTTTTGGGGGTACCAGTGACATTACTACAGTAATTAGTGCTATACATAGGCACTGTTACTGTAAAAATGACACTGGCAGGGAAGGGGTTAACTTTATTAGAGATGCAGTGACTATGTGTGTCCCTAGGGGCATGCTTCTTACTGTGCAGGGATGTGGCTGTGTGTGTAACAGCACAGATCAACGGTCCTACATAGCAGGACCGTTAGATCACTGCTTTTACACAGGGAAGAATGACAGGCGGCTTTGTTTACATTAGCCGCCTGCCTTTCTCCCTTCACAGCGGACGATCACGAGTGACCTCGGGTCCGCCGGTCACACGCACGGAGGTGTCCTTGAACGAGCCGAGGCGGGAGCGCGCATCCAGCGGCGCTCGCTCGCTCGCCCGCTATTGGCTCCCAGGCTAGTGACGTACCGGTACGTCACTTTGCCTGGCCGGGGCTGACCGCCGCAGTATATGTACTTGCGGCGGTCGACAACCGGTTAATCACTGTTTTTTTATTTTGATGAATATTCGAAAAACTACCAAAATATTTAGAAAAATAAAACATGTTTTTCTTTCTGTTTTTCTTTATAAGTTTCTGTTATAAAATTTTCTTCATAAATTTAGGTGAAAATGTTTTCTGCTACATTTCTCTTGGTAACAATAGCCCACATCAGTGTATATTTTTTAATCTGTGTGAATGTTTTAGAGTCTACACACTGTGGCATATACTGTATATATTGGAAAATTGATCCATCCTCATGTATTGACTGCCTGTCTCATTTTTTGAGGCCCTAAAATGCCAGGACAGTACAAATATTTCCCAAATGACACCTTTGTGGAAATTAGACAGCCTAAGGTATTTGATAAGAGGCATAGGGGTTTTTTGAACTTGCAATACGTCACAATTTTTTGGAAAATGAAGAAATTAAATACATTTGTTTCACAAAGTAGTAACTACTATTTCTCACACACAGCATAGGCATACTTAGAATTATACCCCAAAACACATTATGCTTTGCCTCCCGAGCATAGGGATACCACATGTATGTGACTTTAGTCTTTTGAAATTTTTATTTTTTGCCACAAGTTTTTGGAAAATGCAGGAAAGAAAATTAAAATGTATTTTTTTTTTTACACAAAGTTATCTATTATTTGGTATTTCTAACACACATCCTAGGCATATGTAGAATTACACCCCAAAACACATTCTGCTGCTTCTTCAGGCATGGTGATACTACATGTGTGAGACTTTTTCACAGCCTAGCCACACAAAGGGGTCTAAAATACAAGGAGCACCTTCAGGAGTTCTAGAGACATTAATTACACATCTAATTTCCTGACTACCTATCACATGTTTGGAGGCCCTGGAGCACCAGTACCGTGGAAACATCCATAAATTGATGACATTTTGGAAAAAATATGCCCCAAAATACGTTCTGAGAGTCATGGAGAATCTTTTGAAGACGACATTTTTTTTGCCACAAGTTTTTGGAAAAAGTAGAAAGAAAATGAAAATGTATTCTTTTACACAAAGTTGTCAATTTAATAAGGTATGTCTCACACGCATCATGGGCTTACTTAGAATTACACCTCAAAACACATTCTGCTACCCCTCCTGGGCAGGCTCAGACTGGAACAAAAAATAGGCTGGGGCATTTTAGACTTAGCAGCCCATTTTTAATTTTTATTTTTTAAACAAATGCCCAGTGTGCCCTATGGTCAGTCCAGGCCTGGCAGCCACTGCTGTTTACAGCTGCATCTGTTTGCACACATTTACAACTACTGACAAGAACCTGCTGATTCCTCCTGGCCCAACCCCTGACTGCTGCTATTTGGCCATCTGAGGGTAGCCTAATAGGAAGTGCCTGAACAAAGACTTTTATGGCAGTATCACAAGGTATAATACTGTATATATGAAAGCTGCAGAAAAAAAAATATAAAAACAACTTTTGAAAATACATTGATTATGTAAGAAGTGTTAGTGATCAGGTTCCTCTACTTTAAGCATTTATCCAGTAATTAGTCCTCCTTAGTGGCAGTACCCCGTGGATCCTCTGACTCACCTGCATTGCCAGGCAGAGGGTATCACTGCTCTTTAGCACCATCTTTTGGTCCTCCAGCAGTTCATCCTCCAGCCTCTTTAGCACTTCATCATCCTCTTTCAGGGTCATCCCCAGGCTCTTACTCCTGGTTAGCTGGATCTTGTTCTCTTAGCTCCAAAGCAGGCGGAAAGCCAAAGCTTCAGAGCTGAAGTGCCCGCAGAGACTGGCATGGAAGTGTCAGAAGGTGAGGCACTCTGGCAGCTGTAAAACAAAAAAGCTATCAGCGCAACCCAAAATGTGACTTTTAAGCGTGCATAAAGTATAGTGTGCAATAAAGTAAATAATCAATGAAGAGACCGGCAGCATACACTCACTGTGCTCACACCTCACACTACAAATTCAATAAACCAATAATAGTGATGCTCCAGTCAAAAATGGTAACTAGTGATTGGATAAACTTATAAATCAGTGTCCATAAGTGTCCATATAAAATAAATCAATAGGTAAATAAACTCCCGTGTGTTCAAAAAGTGATCCTGTGTAGAACTTTCAGTGAACTGTGCAATCCCACCACCAAGTGAATTGGTCTCTCCACCTCCACTTAAGACCCTATCATGGGTCAGTAACAGCGTGGTAGTATACACAGGGATCTCCAGACCATATAGACTTCAGAGAGCCTTTTCACCTCCAGAACAATTACTCCACTCCAGACCTTATCATGGGTCAATAATAGCGTGGTAGTATACACAGGGATCTCCAGACCACACAGGCTATAAAGAACCTTTTTACCTCCAGAGCGATTACCATATGCAAAGGAAAAAAGATCTAGTGCTCTCTGTTATCAATAAGCAAAACCGCTTTATTCAGTGTCAGGGACCGTACTCACAAGGACGGCGCTCCACAGCGCATATCAGTCAGCATATACAGGAAGACAAACTGCATCCAGCAAGCAGGCTCCGCCCCTAGACGCGTTGCGTCGGCGCTTAATCAACGTTGACTTCTTTGGTATGGGCGGAGTCTGCTGGACGTGCTACACCTTAAGTGGCCGGGCTGATCCACAATGAGGAAGCTGATTGGATCAGCTTCTGATTGGAGCAGCTGCTCCAGCAGACCCTCGCATTCATCCATACAAGACTTCAGGTCCAGGACCCGGCAGAGGGTGCATGACTCTTCCCTGGAAATGGCACCCTCTCCTCTCCTTTTCAGATAATGATAGAAATCCTGCAGGTATTGGTCCAGCCTGCCTGCCATGATAATGATTTTTTGCTTATCCCATGGTCCAGTCCATAGTGATGAGCCAAGACACTGACCAGCCACTGAGTCCACCACTGAGTGCAGGGGGATGGCATTGGAGATCTTTCAAGGCTCCTCCTTGTCTTCTCTAATAGGGCACATCAGAGTCAAGGAGGAGCTTGGGGGAAGCTTCCTCGGCTCTGTTTCACTAGCATGACAGGTGGTAAGGTATGATGCTCCTGGGTATGCCAATATCACATGTGTGAAACGTTTTTAAAGTCTGGACTGATTATGTACCACACATTGTATCTTGTGTTTCCCACAAATCGACCAATTGTATCAAAACCAATGTACTGTAATGGTCCCCTCTATACAAGTGGTCTGGGAATACAGCTTAGTGTATCATCACTTATAGCAGTCCCAATTCCTATAAGCCAAGCAAGCCTAGCTTACTTGTATGTGGCTGTCCCTAGGAATGATATGTTAACTGGCCAAAAAGTACAGAAGTCTAAAGAAAGGAGAAACAAAAGAGAGTATGTGGTTCCAGGATTGCAGTTGTCCACAGGGGATGGCTGGGACTAGTGTCTCGCAGGAACACATTCGGCGGTCTGGGCAACAGACAGAAATATTGTCAATAAACAGGCCAGGGTTGGTACAGGTGACAATCAGGGATCACAGGTGTGACTGGCTGCACTATTGGGGTTCACATGTGAAGTTGAAGGGTGTAAAAACCTTATAGTTTTACCCCCATCCCTGAACTGCTACCCCCTGTAGCTGCAGAAGCAGTGGCTGAAGGTGTACACCTGCCATGGCTGGGATGCTTTGCTTCACAGCTGCGGAAGGAATTATAGCCTGTGTACTCCCGTATCGTGAGTACTTGAGTGGCTCACTGATCATGAGCCACTCAAGTGAATAACATTGCTTGTGTGGTTTTTTTTTTGTTTTGTTTTTTGTTTTTTTGTTTGAGTGTTAGGTTAGGGGTTCTGTGGATAGTTAGAAAAGGATAAGAAAAGGTGTGATGGGATCAGCTATAAAGATATGGAAAAAAAAAATCTCACACCCCCGGAATTGACTGTATATGATATTATAGAGAATTGGGGGATTCTGAGATGAACTGTTAAGTTAATTTGTATGTTTTAAGCATTTTTCTTTGTAACTGATTCTAAATAAATAAAGATAACATTTGAAAAAAAAAAAAACATTGCTTGTGTGAAGTTAAAGGAGTTAAAGCAGGTGATGATGAGGCAATCCCTCCTCCCTGCCTGTCCAATGCGATCCAAACACGGATAACCCTTCAGACAGTATTGCACTTGTAAACAAGTCCTTACGGTGATACTATGACTGGTGTAGCAGTGATCAGGGACACTGGGACTAAATTGGCAGTGATCAGGGGCATTGTAACTGGCGTGGCAGTGATTAGGGATAATATGACTGGTGTGGTGATTATCAGGAACATTGTAACTGTTGAGGTGGTTATCAGTAACAACTGGCTGGTGGGGCAGTGATTACGGACAAAATGACTGGTGTGGCAGTGATCAGGGACACTGTAACAGATGTGGCAGTGAACAGTTATATTATGACTGGTGTGGCAGTGATTAGAGACAATATAACTGTTGTGGCAGTGATCCAGGACACTAGGACTGGTGTGGCGGTGATCAGGAACACTGTAACTGATGCTGAGGTGATTATGAACAAAATGACTGGTGTGCCGGTAATCAGGGATACTGGGACTGGTGTGACAGTGATCAAGGGGACTGTAATTGGTGTGGGGGTGATTAGGGATAATAAAACTGTTGCGGCGGTGATCAGGGACACTAACTGGTGTGGTGGTGATTATGGACAATATTACTGGTGTGGCTGTGATCAGGGACACTAACTGGTGTGCTGGTGATTATGGACAATATGACTGGTGTGGCTGTGATCAGAGACACTGTAACTGATGTGGTGGTGATCAAGAGCTATGGCCAGAGGGGAAGCAGTTAAATCAACTGTAAAAAATAACATCCTAAGCCTCCCTAATACTTTAGTAACAAAGATCTCCACCCACATATCTTGGGAATATTTTGTAGGAATTTTGTTTTAATGGATCATCTGCTTAAGCTGTTAATTAATCAAACATTTATTTAAAAAAAAAAAAAGATGCACTGGTAAACTGTATCTTTCCCTTTTTTAAGACTATTGATTTATCCATTCACTGCTTTCTTATTATTGAAAAAAAATATAATAATTGACTCTAGCACTGGTCAAAAGTTCTGCAAAAAACTGTAACAGCAGAAATCTTAGAATTGTTTCTATATGCACCATTAAGTAGTTTAATAATTTAATGATTTCTCAGCAAAATGACAAGTTCACCCTAAGTTTGATGTACAATGTTTCTAAATCCATTAACATACATTGACTTTTAATAAATCTAAGCAATCAAACACCCTAAGGCTATACAAATATAATGTTTTCTATATCATTCAGCAATGTAGAACAATTTAATATAATCCTGTTTCATCTCATCTTTTTAAATAAATTAGTTTTGCTATACATGTTTTTTTAATATCAGAAGGTAGTCACATTTTTATTTTTTTATATATTATTTTGAAAATCAGTAGTGTGCAATGAGGCAAATGCCCCTGATTAAAATATATGTTTAAGCTGGCAGGGGAGCACTCACTTATGACCTGTAATTCAAGGAATGTATGAAGCTCTGTGGTAGTTGTCATTAATACGCTTTTAGTTAGTGATTATTAGAGAGATAACTATTACAGTAAGCTAAGGTTAAGTGCTTTAATTTGTGAATGACATTTATCAAACTTTTGAATTAACTGTCATTAATAATAAGAACAGTCAAGCTTAGTGGAATTGTGATATATTGTAATTATACAGATGTTACTAGTCATCCATTGTTTAAGGAAACATAAAAGAAATGCTCAAAGATTATCATATCCAGAGGAGTCCATGATACACCAAAGAGATAATATAAAATTACCTTTCCAACACAGAAAATATATACAATGATACATTTTCCTCAATTATGTTGGAATGCACAGTTTTGCTTAAACTTTTGGGGTTTATACATTTAAAAACACAGGGAAGTGCATGTAACAAAAATATAATTCCTCTACATCTGTTTTAAGTTGCATGTCAGTAGATGCATGCTTCCTTCATCTTTTCACTTTTTACACTGGAGGGGAGTTAAAGAAAAACACAAAAGGCTATGTAAGTCATGCAAATCAGCACTAGTGGTGAGGAAATCTACCTGGATTTAGTTTGTGGACAGTTTTGTGCATTTTGCAATTGGTGAACTATGTTGCAAACTGCACTGAAATCTAGGTTGGGGGTGGGGGTATTCTTGTTATTCAATTCTGGACAATTGTAAGACTAAAAGGCAGGCCATAGTCTAACAAAAGGCATTGAAAGCTAGCAATTACCATGGGGGCATGTACCAATTAAAAAATTAAAAAAGAAAAAACAGGTAAATAAATAGGTTAAAATATATATATAAATATATATATATATATATATATATATATATATATATATATATATATATATATATATATATATATATATATATATATCTCCCCTTACATAGTTTTCAACTTTCCCTAAAACCACCAACCTGTGACAATATGCCCATTGTAAGAACACTTTTCCATAGAAAGGGGGCTTGATTATCTATTCCTTAAAATTATTGGCTCATGGTACTCAACTGGCCAGGGAAAAGGTTATGCATTGCATTATTTGTTGTTTCATGATTTAGGAAGATGGGGGATTTGCCATGAACCCATGGTAGTGGAAAGCCGAACTCCACTTCCTAATCAGCACCAGTACTTATATAACGCAATATATCAGATACAATACATTATTATTGTAGTTGGTTGCTAAATTTAGCTGCTTTTTTTTTTATATTAAAATCAGGAAGAACTCTGTGCTTCCACTTTTATTTACATGACATGCTGAGGATGAGCAGGCAAATTAGCCAAATTTGATTGAGTAGAAAAATGACCAACTCTGACCCTTTGGGGTTTCTTTACTAAAGCTAGAGAGTGCAAAATCAGGCTCACTTCTAGACAGAAAACAATCAGCTTTCCAGGTGATTGATTTCTATGCAGAAGTGAGTCTGATTTTGCACTCTCCAGCTTTAGTAAATAAACCTCTATGTGGCATGGCTTTGTTTATATTAAAACCCCGGGGTCTCCAAACCTTTCCGTGTGAAGGCTACATCATATAGTTTACCAACATTCATGGGCGAAAAAAAAAAAAAATTTAAATTGACAAATTAAATTTAAATTGATAATTTTTGTTGGGAGTTTGTTTTTTTTAAGCATGATAAGATTCAGAACAACAGAAAAAAAACTTCAGTAAAACAGAGAAGGACATTCCATATAAAAATGAGTCCCCCTTACAACAGAGTCCATATCAGAGTCCTGTTACATCAAAGTCCCTTGGTACATCAGAGTCCCCTTCAAAATCCTACTTACATCAGAGTGCCCATCAAAGTGTCCTCTTACATCAAAGGGCATGATGCAATCTTGCAGTAGGCTTTAATTGGCCCATGGATTGTAGTTTGGAGACTGCTGCTATAAACACAATTATACAACTTAATTTCACTGGATCTAACATGGGGATGAATTATTTTGTTAATAAACAAAGCCATGTTAGTGACATGGCTATATTTAGCTGTACACTGTCGATATATTTCTTTCTAGGAGCACTTGTTAATAAAAGAAATATAATGCTGACTTCAGTGGAATAATGTTGTTAAGCTGTGTTTGACTTATGCTGCATTGTTGCATTTGTTTGAATGCAGCAGGTCCCATGATGTGCATTTGGGTTGCAGACAGAGCAGATTTTTTATTTTTTTTAATGCCAAACACTGCATTTTGCAAGTGAATGCCTGCAATTCTTGACTATATATGGATATATACAGATATTTATGGGAAACACTGCAGAGGTATCAGCTCTGATGATCTGCCAGATTTATTCTGCAGAATAGTAAGACAAGACAATGGGGTCGATTTACTAAAACTGGAGCATGCAATATAGGTAATATATGCTTCTAATTTCAGCTTGTTCAATTAGGCTTTGACAAAAAGATCTGGAAGCTGATTGGTTTCTATGCTGAGCTGCCCCAGATTTTGGACTCTTGGACTCGTAAATTTTAGTAAATCAACACCTATGTTTGAAAGAAAGATTCAAGTAGTCTATTCTTCATTTGTGTGAAGTAAGTTTTTAAGGTGGATAGGTACTATAAGCTAGTGTAGCTTTATTGTCCTGTCTGTTTATTATTATATAGGATTTATATAGCACCGACAGTTTACGCAGCACTTTACATCTTGAGGGTAGACAGCAGAGGTGGGGGACTTAAGTCACTTGCTTGACTAAAATTAATAAAAGACTCAACTTGACTTTGACTTGGTATTCATGACTTGAGACTTGACTTTGACTTGAGACATATGACTCGAAATGACTTTACTTTTTTAAGTTATTAAATATTTGCATTTTCTCAAGATGTGTTAAAGCAGAATTAATGTGCCTGTTATGTTTCTGACACCACAGTCACTTAAAACACCTCAGCGTGTTCTGATTTTTAGGACACTGGCGGTTTAACAACGGAAATACTTAACATGTTTTTAGTGACTGTGGGGTTGAAACATGACCGGACGAAGGATTTTGAGCTGTTTGGGCATTCAAAGTGTTTCTTTAATATGCCAAGAAAAAAGCACTAAGCAGTTTTGTTAATGTTGAAAATAAAACAAAACCTTTCCTGACCACTGACTTTTAACTGATTTAAAGGTGAAAATTGGGGTAGATCAGTATTTTGACTTGATTTGTGACTAGACCAAAATAAATTACTTGACTTGACTTGCTTGACTTCTAGCAGGGACTCGACTTGAGTTGCTTGCTTTTTGCCACGGTAACTTGGGACTTGCTTGAGACTTGAAGGTTAAGACTTGAGACTTGCTTGTGACTTGCACATGTGTGACTTACTCCCATGTCTGGTAGACAGTACACTTACACTTTAATACAGTAGGAATTAGAGAGCCTACAATCTAAGGCCCCTTTCACACTTGCGGACAGTTCAGATCCGCATGAATCTGAATGGATGTCCAATGCATCTCTATGGGGCATCGGTTGTCAGCAGAGACATGTCCGCTGACATCCGATCCGATCCTTTCCGTCAAATCCTGACATATGGAAACCCTATTTTCCATCCGTCTGGAGGATTGGATCGGATGAGAACGGACAGGCGCTCCATTCTCATCTGATTCCCCCATAGAGAACAGCGGGGACCTGACAGTTCTGTCTCTGCACACAGCGGATCGATCCCCCACTGAGAAAAACTGAGTCCGCCAGTGGACTCCAAATGTAAAAGGGGCCTAAGAGTTCCAAATGTATCTACTTTAGTAAGTACTGTGGTTCTTACACATTGCTTAGCTTAAAGCAGTATTAAACCCCAAAGCACGCATTTATTATATTGCAGCTTATCAATTTTGAGATGTGATGGCTGTATTCATTTTATTTTTTAGCCTTTCTTTCTTCTGTTTTCATCTGGTGATCCAGCCAGCAGTCTGTTGTTTTTTTTACAAGCTCAAGCTCTCCAGCAGAATGTATCAGTTTACATAGATGAGACAAACCACTTAACACTGGCAGGGGTGAGTAAAATAAACAGCTTTTATTTATTCATGTAAAACCTTTATCCCAAAACAAAAACACTGTTTGCTGTAACTGAATATAAAGTATTATCTGAGGTTTGGCTTTAACCACTTCAATACCGGGCACTTTCACCCCCCCCCCCCGCCCAGGCCAATTTTCAGCTTTTAGCGCTGTTACATTTTGAATGACAATTGTGCGGTCATGCAACACTGTACCTAAACCAAATTTATGTCATTTTTGGCACTGATGGGGTGGCACTAATATGCAGCACTGATAGGCAGCACTGATGGGCACTGATAGGTGACACTGATAGGTAGCACTGATATGCAGCATTGGTGGGCACTGATAGGCGGCACTGCTGGGCACTGATAGACGGCACTGATGGGCACTGATAGGCAGCACTGATGGGCACTGATAGGTGGCACTGATGGACACTGATAGGCGGCACTGATCGACACTATTGGGCGGCACTGAAGGGCACTGATAGGCGGCACTGGTGGGCAATAATGGGCACTGATGGGCGGCACTGATAGATGGCAATGATGGGCACTGGTGGGCAGCACTGATGGGGAGGGCACTGGCCGGCTCCCTGAGCCCTGATTGCCGTCCCTGGTGGCCATGGTGGGCATCCATGGGGTCATGGGTGGGCATCCGTGGGGTCATGGGTGGACATCCCTGGTGGTTCTAGTGGCACCCCCCCCCAAGGGGCTGCACTGGTAATCAATGCTCTGATTACCAGTGCAAACCCCCCTGTCAGGACAGGAGAGCCACAGATCGGCTCTCCTCTTACTCGTACCTGTCAAGCACGAACTAAGGAAAGCCGATCAACGGCTCTTCCTGTGTACTATGTGACCAGCTGTGATTTGACACAGCTGGTCACATGGTAAAGAGCCTACATAAGTAGGCTTTTTACTGAGATCGGAGATGCGGCGTGTCAGAGTGACACGCCGCATCACCGATCGCCGCTCATATGACGTCCGGTCAGGATAATGCAACCACCTTTCCGCAGTCAATCGCCTATAGAGCGGGCGGGAAGTGGTTAATTTGTTAGTGTATCTAAATCTACTAATACTTTTAACACAGTCCTCCCCCCAGACTGACAATGATGCTGTATGCTGTGCCTCCTGTGCTCATTCATACAGAAGGGTATCTCACTAATACAGGAGGTGTATCACTGGCAAGATCATCAGCTTAAAACAAAGAGAAAAAGCCAAAGAAAAGAAAACTGATCCAGCCACCACATCTAATGACTGGTAAGCTGCAATTAAAAACATATTTTTTGTGTTCGGTTTAATACAGTTTTAATACTGTGTATGACAAGTTTAGGAGTCATTTGGGCTGAGTTTGGTATAGCTCACTGTTATTAAAGATCATTTGCAAGCCTAGTAAATGTCTCATCTAATATGGCATTTGCTTTGTGATATAGCAAATAATTATAAACATGGTAGGTAAATATTTTAGTCATTAAATGTCAGGGAAAAAAAACTTCAGAAACAAGATTACCTTTACAAGGATGAAATATCATATTTTATTAGGAATATTATGTTCACTCTGTATACAAGGAGATTTATAGCTTGATGAAAAGTAGAGTTTTTTCTATATCAGAAGCCTTTTTCAACAAAGTGAATTACGTATTCAATACACAACACACCAATCATGCAGATTATGCACTAGGCATTACCATTTGTTTAGATGCAAAAATGTATAAAATTACGAAAACCTATTAAGACGAGCTGACAATTGCCAACTTAAATTTGACTTTTATAAAGGCAAAACCAACATTCTATTCACCCTCCACTCGTGTATTTTTTTTATTTATCAGCTAGTTGTAAGAGAGTGATAGATTGTGAATTATTATTAAGAAGAGAATAGGGGTAGTCCTAATAGTTTCCTGTAATAAGGTGACAACTTGGCTTCTCCATAGATAAAATACAGTGAGTGAGTGTTGCCACCCACAGGAAGTTTGTTCTTTACAGGATCCCCAGGTAAAAATAAAGGGTAAAAACTGGGGAAAAAAACAAACAAACATTAAACACCACATATACTAAATATATAAATTGGTAAGCTGTAATATATTATTACGATTCTTATTATTGTAATAGAGGATTTATATTTGAGCCAACAGTTTGTGCAGCTCTTTACATTTTAAAGGGAAACAGAGTTGCAATACAACTCAATACAGGAGGGTCGGGAGGGCCCTGCTCTTGAAAGCTTACAATCTGTGTGGAACAAAGGGTAATAACTGTGAGGGATGAGCTGATGGGACAAAAGATTCAGTTGTAGTTTGAAGGCAGGGTAGGCTTCCCTGAAGAGATGGGTTTTCAGGGATTGCCTAATAGTGAACTGAATAGGAGATAGCCGGACAGATTATGGTAGAGAATACCAAAGGGTTGTAGGGGCTCTGGAAAATCCTGGACATTAGAATTGGAGGAAGAGATAAGGGAGCTAAAGATGAGAGCTTGGGGGTGCAGCCAGTTTGGGTGATGTTTTGAGTTATGTAGCCAGTGGGCAGAGTTGTAAATAGTTTTGTCACGTACCTGATCCAAGGCTAATATGCTTAGAGGGCTCCCCTTGCGGCTAAGTGCGGCACACCCCTGAAGGTGGTATAGGAGGTGTAGTGCCCAAAGTAGCACAGGTTGCCAGCAGGGTACAGGAGAATGGAACCGGTGGATGCCTGGAGGGTGCTGGAGAAGGCAGCACACACAGCAAGACATATTTCTCTTGAAAGCTGCAGAGAAACTTGGCAACCTTGTGCACAACTGGAGGCAGAGGTAAAGTCCAAGCTGGGGGGTCAAACACGGGTAGTCAGTCCAAGGACAAGGCAGGAGGAAGTAGCAAAGTCTGTAATGTAAGCCGGGGTCATAGACAGGAAGACTGACAGGTAGTGAAGAGGAGTCCTTGAGGAAAAGCCGGGGTCATACACGGGTGATCAACAGGAGCAAGGTTGGTGAAGCAAGTCAGATGGTCAACACAAGGAAAAGGAAATCAGAGTAAGGAGCAAGCCGGGTCACAACGGGGAAATCCAAGGAAGAATACAGGAGCTCAGGAACATGGGAAAGCTGATGACAATCCAGCAATTAAATGGATCCTTCAGCAGTCTTTAATATGCCAGCAAGTGGCAGCATCTGTCACGCATTGCGTTCGCCAATTTGCGCGCCGAGATGCACTGGATGCGCCCATTAGCACTACTGGCAACATTTACCAGTTCTCCTAAGCACATTTCCCTGACACTTTCCCGTATGTTATTGTTAGCATTTTGAACTTTATTCGCTGGGCAATTGGAAGCCAGTGTGTGTGGACAAGGTCTACTGTGCTCGTGCACATGGGGGGTATACTTTGTATAGAGCGCACTCATCAATGCCCGGTACCAGATGGGAATTGCAGTCCTGTAGAAAGTCAAACATCAAGGCAGTTACCTGACTTAGAGCTAAGTTTTACTGCATGTACTGTTGAAGTGCAGAGTTCCTCTGACAGGTGGTTTGTCCAATGTTGCTACATACTGCACTTGAATGTTTTGCATTAGTTCAGACATGCTGAGCCTGCACCCACTCTATTAGTCTGATACTCCCAGTAACAGAATGAGTTCCTGCAAAGTATATAGCTCATGGTTCTTTCCTTCCCATACCTCGTGACCAGGCGTCTGTAACTCTAGTCTGCTCCCAGCGAACAAAGGAGACGGACTGATAGGGAGAGAGCCAGAGCAATGCCCCTCCTCACTACCAGAGGACCTGTCACTTAACCAGATACTTTACCAAATGGCTGGTTGCTAAAGCTCTTCTTCCCTTCTGTTGCCCATGACAACTACCTCCTCTTCCTTGCCTTGCTTAGTTAATCTTTTGTAGGGATGTTACTCATAGCACTTAGTGTTTTACAGACCCAGGTTCTTTAGGATATGCCAGAGCTCAGCATGCACCCCTTTGAACAACTTCAGACCAAGCTCAAAGTGGTTGACATAACTTAACTGCAAACTTTGCATAACAGCTACAACAGAGAAAAATGCCCTTTCCCTAACTAAACCTAACTGTGGCTGCCCCAGAATACCTGCACAGGAAGAATCCTTAAGGGTTAGATCCATAAATGGAGAGTCCAGAAAAGGCTGTGTCTATATTGATGGTATCCCAATGAGTCGGCACTCCCTGAAGCAGACAACAAGTCCCAGGGACTCTCTTGTTCTAGCCTGTCACTTTTGCACGCCCCCCCCCTCCCCCCCGGTACCCAGACCCCTCTCCCTTTTATACCACACAGGATGGAAAGACAGATCCCAGAAAGCCTGCAAACTTAGCTCTGAGAAGGTGTTAAAAACATTGAACCCCTTCTCCCAGATTTGGGTAGACAAACCAAACTAACTCACAGTTGGCAACCTGCCTACAAATGGAAGGATTGGTAGAGAGGGGTAGCGGACACTAAGTGGTTGGTAAGATGGACAAGTCCGGTAACTTACTTTTATAATATTATTACATTTTGTTCTAGGATGTATACACAAAAGAAGCAACTGTTTTAAATGTAGGTCACTCAGTATGGCAGAGAGTGAGAGTGAGAGAGAGAGAGAGAGAGATTATGACCTGGCAGCTTTGTAAATTGAACATAAACATTTGTCTTTTGAAATTGGACATATAGTCAATCTCCCAGTTATATGAAATATGAACTGTGTAATTAGTGGTAAACAGGCTAGGATTTAGTTTTATGTTTTAAATTTCCCTGTTTGTCATTTCACTTCTTGGATGGAGTCATTAACCAGCTGAAGGTGTTAGCTAAAGGTGTTTAATTTAAAGCCATGCAGGCTGACACCACATCCTTTTAAATACTGCTGGTTGGATGGAAATTCACTAAAAGCTATACATTGATATACTGTATTCTGATTATTGAGAGTTAAGTTCTGTAGTTGTTTACTGCACAAGTTTGTTGTCTTCATGAATACAGCTCTACTTTCATAATGTGGGGCAGCACAGTGGTTAAGAGGTTAGAAATTCTACTTGCCAGCGCTAGGCTCATCAATTCAAATCCCAACAACTGCACTACCTGTGAGTTTGCATGTTCTCCCTGTTTCTGGGTGGGTTTCCTCTGGGTGCTCCAATTTCCTTCCACACTCCAAACACATGCTATTAGGTTATTTGGCTTCTGTCTAAGTTGGCCCTAGTATGCAGTGCCAGGACAAGAGCCCAGGGTGAACATGCTAAATTTCACCCCCTGCCCCAAGATTTTTGAGCATTATGTGTCAGCAATAATCCCCCCCCCCAAAAAAAAAAAATAAAATACAAATTGAGCACTAATCTGCACACTTACCCCCTAAGCATAAATGTCCTCTCCTTCCAGTACAAATGTATTCCCCTACTGACATTCCCTCCTTCCCAATACAAATCTTGGGTCTCCCCCGTTCACACCAGCTCAAATCCTCTCTTCCCATATGCCTCTAGCACAAATCTTCCCCCTCCAAAAATTTCCCCCTGCTAGCACAAATCCACTATCCCTCAAATGTCCTCTCTCACAAATTCCGCACAAATTCCCCTCCCTCAATTTCCTATCCTAGCACAAATGCCCCCCTCCAAAATTCCCCTCCTAGCACAAATACCCCCTGATTGTCCCTTCTAACACTAATCCTCCCTAAACAAATTTTCCCTTCATAGCACAAATCCCCCCCCCCCCCTCTATCATGTTACCTTTTCTAGCACAACCCCCCCCCCCAAATCCCCCTCCTAGCACAAATCCAGTTCCCCCGTCCTAACACAAATGCCCCCAAAATCCTCTACTAGAACCGTTCTTACCCCCTGCCGCTCCAAATTCCTCCCCCCAATGTAAATCCCCTCCCCCCAAATCTTCTGGTGCCCCCACCTCACATGATACCACAGTGCTTAGGGCAGTCTCCCCTCCTGCCCACCCCTTGTCCCCTGCTAGTATGTGAATGTATGAATGGGAGTTAAGGACTTTAGATTGTAAGCTCCTTAAGAGCAGGGACTGATGTGAATGGACAATATAAAATTGACAGTGCTATATAAATACCTGTAACAAATAATGTATGCAATTTGGGGGATGTTAGTAAATAGTAAATATTACTAGTTTGGTAAGTGTAAAACACATTGTAAAGAAAACTGCTGCACTCCAATGATTTCATAAAAGTCTGACATATTTACGAATAGACAGCACACACCAAGTCTGTCTGCCCCACTAACACATTTTACACATCCAAGCTTAATCGATTAGGTCAGAATTTTGTGACATCATTGGAGTGTGGTCCTTTTCTTTACAGTAGTATGTCATACACAGAGCTGGAATGGGCTCCTTGGGCTCTGCACCTGGCTGACTTCTCAGCAGAAGAACAAACTGAGCAGCTTTAATGTGGCAACATTTTGAGATAAAAAAAAAACACATTTTTAGAAACAATTAATTGCAGGAAAATTCTGAAAATGAACAATATTCTGAGTAGGGGATTTTGAGTGTAAAGGATAGGTAGTATGGATACACCATTGTTATTTTCATATTTGCCCTGACTCCTGCCTGGACAGGTCAGTAGCAATGATGGAACAGGATGGCAGATAGTTGAAAGCGGGCATCATGTGCCTGAAAACTATGTACCAAAAATAAGTAAATACTGTATCTCACAAAAGTGAGTACACCCCTGTAAATATTTTATTCTATCTTTTCATGTGACAACACTGGAGAAATGAAACTTTACTACAATGTACAGCTTGTATAACAGTGTAAATTTGCTGTCCCCTCAAAATAACTCAACGCACAGCCTTTAAGGTCTAAACCTCTGGCAACAAAAGTGAGTACACCCCTAGGTGAAAATGTCCATATTGGGCCCAAATCGTCAATATTTTGTGTGGCCACCATTATTTTCCAGCACTGCCTTAACCCTCTTGGGCATGGAGTTCACCAGAGCTTCACAGGTCCTCTTCCACTCCTCCATGATGACATCACGGAGCTGGTGGATGTCAGAGACCTTGCGCTCCTCCACCTTCCATTTGAGGATGCCCCACAGATGCTCAATAGGGTTTAAGTATGGAGACATGTTTGGCCAGTCCATCACCTTTACTCTCTGCTTATTTAGCAAAGCAGTGGTCGTCTTGGAGGTGTGTTTGGGGTCATTATCATGTTTGAATACTGCCCTGCATCCCAGTCTCCAAAGGGAGGGGGTCATGCTCTGCTTCAGTATGTCACAGTACATGTTGGCATTATGGTACCCTCAATAAACTGTAGCTCCCCAGTGCCAGCAAAACTCATGCAGCCCCAGACCATGACACTCCCACCATCAGTGACCAGTATTAGAGAGTGAGAGCAATACCAAATTGAACACACCTGCTCCCTATTCACACCTGGGACACTAACGAGTCACGTGACACCGGGGAGGGAAAATGGCTAATTGGGCCCAATTTGGACATTTTCACTTAGGGTTGTACTCACTTTTGTTGCCAGCAGTTTAGACATTAATGGCTGTGTGTTGAGTTATTTTGAGGGGACAGCAAATTTACACTGTTATACAAGCTGTACACTCACTACTTTATATTGTAGCAAAGTGTCATTTCTTCAGTATTGTCACATTAAAAGACATAATAAAACATTTAAAAAAATGTGAGGGGTGTAATCACTTTTGTGAGATACTGTATAATCCATTACTCCTTCCTTAAAGGTCACAGACCAACATTTGCAAACTTCCTTATAATTTTACTTACTATTATTTGGCTACCAGAGCTAATACATTTTGTTACATACAAATATATAACTGGTTCAAAATATACAGTATGAACTGGTTCACACTTTGCTAGTAAGCTTTATTGTGTAACCAATTGATTTAAACTACTGGAAACATTTAGAAAAGATGTAAGTCCTTAACTTGTTGAAAATAAATCTAGTTTAGGCTGTAAAAAATCTGCAGTGTGTATGTACTGTATTTATGTTATGCTACATTTAGAAATATCGTGTACTCTTTAGTGGGTTTTTGAATGTGTGGCTCTATAAGGGTCTTATTCACCAGTAGCACACATTATTCATTGTGCTGTTTTGTTTGCTAATACAGCAAGTTTGAGGAAGTGTAAGGTCAAGACATCCTTATAATTCTTTAGAAGGACTTTAATTGTGTTATATAATAATTACTGTAAGCAATATTTGCCTCATTTTGGAAAATGTATGGCATTGTTACAGTACAGTAAAGTAGAGTTTCTCTATTCAACATGACTTTCTGCCAAAAGACTAGCTTATGTATCAATGATGAAATGGACAGTTACAGTATATTAAAGCTAATCAAACATGTTGTTACAGCGCTATTGTGTATGTGATGCTTGTGTTTCAATCAGGGCTAACATGTTTCTATATCCAAAACCTTTTTTACTTTTATTTTTTCTTTATTGAGTCAGAAATGATTATATCCCCTTTCAGTTTTTTCTTTATGTCTGTTTGTGGGTATTTACTTTCACTAAATAGGAGTAAGTAAAGAAAGGGAAAAAAATGTCTCCAGTGATAGTTGCAATGGGAAGATTTGAACAATTCCTCTCAACTCCTTTTTGATGACAACTTTAACATTTGATTTCCTATTACTTTCTCTCCCAGTGGCAATGGTCCTCAAGATAAATACAAATAGTTAATGTTCCCAACATGGAAATTGACAGCGATAAATACTTGGCAGGGGTTCCAACCTTTCCTCATCAAAAAATATAGAAAAGTTTTGTCTAGAGATAAATGTAAATTATGTTATTATTGCTTTGGTTTCGCCTGTAGGCAGCCGGATTGTTAAAGTGGTTGTTCCCAAAACAATGGAATTCACTGCCAGCCCCTCTATTATATCTAGGCATACCACACTATGTGTTTTATTAAAATGAAGCTTGTAAATACCTTTTTACAGCTATCTTCAGGCCGGTCACGTGACTCCCGGCCGGTCTCTACACAGGTGGAGCTTATGTTAGTTGATGCTAATATACCTGGAAATACAGACCTCGGCCCAAAACTGATATCTTATCTGTCATCCTCCAATTCATGGTAAGAGGTATAGAGGTTCGGGTAGGAAAAATGCCAAGACCTGCTTGAGATGTGACACATGATGGCATCCTGGATGCTAAGCTGTAGCTTTAGCTGCAGGTTTAGCGACTATTTCCAGCAAGGACAATCTCCATGGCAATGCATTTCAAGGGAATAACCCTCTTTATTAAACCAACTGACAGGAGACTGTGGGTCATATTTATATAGTGCATTTAATATTAAATTTGTTTTAATAGTGTTTTTTAGTGTATATCGTCTAATTTCTTCAGTGTTTAAGGGGACTCTGTTTTGGAGGATGTTTTCCTTTTATATTTGATTGCATGTTCTAATAGTATTTCAAGTGTTTTTCCATGTATTTAATTGTTTATATTTAGCTATTAATTGTCCTTCCCCTATTTTCAGTAAACAGAGCAATATAAATATGACTCACAGTTTCCTGTCAGTTGGCTTGATAAAGAGGGGTTTTCCCTTGAAACGCAGTGAAGATAGTTCTACCTAGAAGGAATCACTGAGCCTGAATCTTTGATCGTGAGGATGCTAAGGATGCTAGCATGTGTCATATCTCAAGAAGGTCCCTGAACTTTTCCTTGCCGAAAAACTGTCTCTAAGCTATGGGTAGTCTACTAAATAAAAAACATTGTTAAGACTGTGAGAACCGTGTTCCACAGATATCTTCTTGTATGTTTGAACTATCTAATAATTGTGACATCTTGAGGTATCTGTGCTCTTGTTTTGTTTGTTTTTACCCAAACACTTTGGAATACTTTGGAACTCCAACAACATACCCCACTCTGACCTACTGAAACATATGGGCTTTACAAAACATTATTTTTTCTTAATAATGTAATTAAATATATATCAATGTAAATAGTGCACGTGTGATGATATAGTGAGGACTGAAGCCCAAAAGCATGGTGTCAGTAAGAGTAGACCCGGGTGAGAAGTGGAAGTAGATGACATAAAATGGAAACATGTAGCTCTCACCGAAGGATGCCATTATGTGTCACATGTCAAGCAGGCCTTTAAAGTCTCAAACCTCCCTACCCCTTTATTTTTATGGATAACATGCTAGGCACTCCACAAATTGTTGGTGCTATATGAATACCTGTAATAAATGAATCAAATAAATAAATAACAGCTGCAAGATATCTGGTTTCGCTCAAATGGAAATAATCCACCATCCATCCATACCAGAACTCCTCAGTCATTTTAACCACCCACTGCCCAGGCTATAGCTGAAAGATGGCTACAGTGCAGACTCACATTGCCCAGAGGGCGTCTACGGATGTCCTCCTGTGATCACACTTCCCGCACGCCCCCTGCGGCATGCATCGGCATGGATCTGTGATCTCTGTGTCATTTGGGCACAGCTGATTACAGATCAGAATAAAGAGCCAATCACAGCTCTTTACTATGTGACCATCCTAAAATGTCATACCAGAAACTAAGGAAACATTTTTTGTTTAGCAAAAAATAAAAAACACAGTGGTGATTAAATACCACTAAAATAAAGCTTTATCTTTCTAAAAAAATGATAAAAATTGAGTTTGGGTACAGTGTTGCAAGACCATGCAAATGTCATTCAAAGTGTGACAGTGCAGAAATCTGGGGCAGGAAGGGGGTGAAAGTGCCCAGTAGGCAAGTAGTTTAAGAAGTTCAAACCATGGAGCTTCTATCAGCTAGAATACATAATAATCTCAAAAAATACAACAAAATCAAGGACCCCTGACCCAAATCTACACTTATCTTTTTGGAATCAGGACTAAATACTTCTCTTCCCTTCCATGGTCGGACATCCCCCACCCCCTGTAATGATATTAAGTACTGGACACACAAAAAGCTGTAGCTAGCAGCCATGTTTTTCAGTTATCATACGTCAGCCATGACAGTCTTGCAAAACAAATAAATAGTGGGAGCTCTCGCGCTCAAAAGCAATATTACTCCAAAAATAACATTGATATCAATATATAATATCAAATCAATATATGAGCAAACATGAAAAACATGATGAAAGTGAATAGATCACAGTGCTGCAACTTAAATAAATATAACTGAAAAAATACAGTGCAAAATGATATAAACTGTTAGCTACACACATATATCATCCAAAACAGTGACATGTGTATAAGTGATCAATCAATCACCTTCGAAAAAGTCAGGAAGTGAGGAAACGTCAGGGGCTTGGCTACACAACTTCCCGGAAGGTTTGGGATTGGTGAGCAGAGGTGTCTCCTCGGTTCCAGCGGTACACTACGCTGCGGAAGCAGGATCTAAATGAGCACCGTTATCCCCGCTTATGACATTCTTTTATGTGTTTTTACAAGGATTGTTCCATGAGTGGAAGGAAGGCTATCTAGGCATCAGTGATCTACCAGCCAGTGTACTCTTGATCTAAGGTGGAACAAGTGTCTTTTGCCCATTCCATTAAGTGGGGGTGAGTGACTTGGCAAAGGGGTGTGGAACACAAAGGTGGTGGACCTTTTTTTTGGTGTTTTTTTTATCTTGAAGTCACTGGAATCTCACCAGACTATCTATACTTATCACTATGGATTTTCAGTTTAGTTCATGAACTTTTTTGGACTATTTTTATTTTTCATATTTATAAACAAATATATTTTTGGTGCCAGTGCTTTTGAATTTTATTGTTCACATATTTGATTATTTGATTGATCACTTATACACGTGTCACTGTTTTGGATGATATATGTGCGCAGCTAACAGTTTATATAATTTTGCACTGTTATTTTTCAGTCTTGCATAACAGTTACACATTGCCACAGTGATATTACCCCCTTCCTCCTTCTTTAGGTCATAGAATGCATAGGTTTTACAGTTCAAAAAAGCTGTTATCTCAACTCAGAGACATCAGAAACCAGCGCTTAGGCCTGTGCAGAGCTGTAAACAGCTAATTGAGTCCTGGCAGGATGTCTGATTCTGCTGTTCAGGCCTATCGTAAAACTATGATCAAATCCATTATGGATACCCAGAACTAATGGGGATCGTAAAAGGCAATCATAGAGCTCTGCCCAATTTAAAACTTAACAAATCCACACATGATTCATAAGCACAGACATACTGAACGAAATAAAGTCATACATGACCACACTAGCACATATAGAAGGGAAGATACCTGTCAGAGATACCCTGTGTTTAGTATCCCTGGATGTGAAATTCATTGCTGAACAATAATCTATCAGTTGCAAGACTGCAACCGGTACATAGTGGAAGATATGAATAGTGGTATAAAACTGACTGTAAGGGAGGGACCTTATATTCATAAACACAGGACAGCCTATGGACACTCCGTTTTATTGTTTAGGGGCATCTATCAACACCCCTTTGATCCCAGAGAAAAAGGGAGATGCCAGGAAAGTTGTGAGTTCTCATGTACCATCAAAGCAGGAACATCTGTCACACTTGAGAATCTATAACACCTAGCTCATTGAATGAACTCTGATAACACCTTGGACATTGATTGAAAGTATTCTTCCTTCTCAATTCTACCTTATTTTTCTATAGCTGAATTATGTCTCTATTTCTTTGAAACACCCTTTTTCTGTAAATATTTTATTTGCACCAATTTTGACCTTTTCATTATTAAAACCTTATTTTGAAAAGTGTAAACTTGGCCCTAAGCTCTTAATGCCAACTAAAAAAGAACCTGTCTCTAGAAGAGTGCTACTGTATAGGATAAATCCTATGAGCATACCTGTCTGTGGTGACAGTGTATGTTAGAGACGATTATCCAAAAATCATAATTGGTATTACTAGAATTACGAGCTTCCTCCTGCTCGGTCCAGAAATAAGTGGTGACAGTTAAAGGGTAAATTCCCTAATTAGTCCTGTGACAATCCCTCTCAAGCTGCTGGCACCTAGATTGTGGCCCCCCGAGCTGGAAAATCTTTGTGCAGGGCGCAACTGAGATTGGCATTGTTACATAACTGACAGCATGGTGTGAGATTGGCTGGTCCTTTGTCACGTGTTAGTGAGAAGGGCAGGGATCTCATACCCATGTCCATCACCCCCCCCCCCCCCATTTACCTCATATGTGTTTCTACTGTCCTCTCCTTTTTCACTTTCTTTTTTCACCCTATTTGGATTGTCTCTCTGATAGAAGCTGAGACTAATGTATTGCTAAATCCATACTGTCAGTATCTAATTTACGTGTTTATGAATAAAAGAGGACAGAAAAAGGGGGGGGATTATTATGACCCTCTTTGCAGATGGTATCTGTTTGCACCTTCCTTGCTTTTTCCTCATCATTCCCTGATCACTATATACATCTTGGATTATGCAAGGTAATTCCATTTATCTAGTGACACATATCCTTCACTATTTATTTCCCTTTTGAATTTCTTCACGTTTTTCCCCCTTCTCTCTCCATCATCCCTTATCACTGCATCTACACAATATAATATTTTGTAACCCTATCCCCTCTGGGTCATGGGCTATTTTTCACATTCTTTGGTTTGCTTGCACTCTTGCTTTCTTAGTTCTTTTCACTATAGCACTGAGTGACTATTTCTGCACTTTCCATCTTTTCTTGGGGATTTTTACAGCTATGAGCTGTCTATAGCAACTCTATCAGATCATGTACCAATTACATGTAATATGTTAGGCCTTTTTTAGCCAACATTTTTACATATATATTACTACACTTAAATATATTAACTAACTCTATCTGCAGAGAAGCTGTGCTATAGTGGACATATTGTTTAGTATTTTTTCATCTTTTTTACAGTTTTCTCTATCCTCTATCCGGCATTGACGGGTTGCTCCCTCAGTTCTTGGTGGGGGCGCTACCAATTGGTCCCCCATACATGTGCCAAGATTGTTGAGCTGAATTATATATCAGTTGCACCGCTCCTGAGGAAGTGAAAATGATGTCACGAAATGCGCCGAGCGCTATAGATGCAATCGCTTTGTTATTTTATGTGTTACACATATCGTTTTTACCCATTACCAAGTATTTTATCTCAATGAGATTTTACTCCTTATCAGCTAACGATGGTGGGCTTTGACCATACTTATGGACTTATGGTTTTATGTTTTTTATTTTTATTTTATATAGCTCCAACTATGATGTATACTGTATGCTTCTAATTTGTGACCAACGTTTTTGTATGGTTTATAACCATGATGTCTTACCATTGTTTACAATATGTATTACCTATCTACTACTTGTGGCTGGTTTTTCAATAAATATTTGGCTTTATACCTATTTTTCTGTCTCTGGCAGTTAAACATATATGCTATATGTTACCAACCAGTATAGTGCCACACCTCATTTAAAGTCCCAATTTGTTTCCTTCCCCCCTTTTTTGTCCTCTTTCATTCATATGAATAGGATTGGAAGGCGCACGGTTTCATGCGCCTCATTTAAAGTTCCACCAATTTTTATCTCCTCTTTTTTGTAATTTGCGTGTTTACTTGTTTACTTTCCCTGCACCTTGGAACATAACTCAGCACATAAAGGACATACTGTATATACACGTTTGTGTAAATATGGACTTTCTGAATTTGTGATGTACTTCCAACCACCAATAACTCATAGCTCCTGGTTATCCTTTGGCCCTTTGAGTTCCATCAGTGGCAGGCACCATGCCTTGTATAGAGATGGACGAACATCGGTCTGGGCGGTTCGTGAACGTCAGCCGCGAATGTACTCAAAAGTCCACGAATCGCAAGTTTGCGGCGGGCCCCATTGACTTTAATCGGAGGCGAACTTTAAAAACCTTTAGGTCATATTTGCAGCCACAAAAGACGTACTAGCTGTGCACAAATAGTCCCAGCACATGGACAATGTCATAACAGAAGTATTGCAATTGGAAAAGTTGCCCTAAATTTTTATTTTTTTTTACATCAAAAATTTTTTTCATTAATCAGCCATAACTGACAGCAGCCGGTAAATACATGTCAAATACATATAGGGTCCATTCACACATCTGTAAAATGGGTCCGCATCCATTCCACAAATTGGCAGAACCTTTACAGACCCACTGGTCTATCACACCAGTTGTTCAAAAAATTGGCCAGTGAGTTTGGCACTGTGTGTATCAGATTTAACACAGCAAAAGAGGCAATATTGTTAATATTGTTGCAGGACATAAATACACTTGTAAAAGTATACTCAGATAACACCCCACTTCAATATGTGGTATTGGGGGAGCCACTGGTCTATCACACCAGTTATAATACATTAAAAGTGCTTTTGTCACTGTTTGTAGTATTGCTGCAGCAATGCTCAGTCACCACACCTGTTACAATGCTGCACAGTGCACACAATACTAATCCACTATAATATGCTTTCTACAAAGTATATTATACCGTGGATTACCCCCCTCCCCCTCCCCCCCCTATATAGTGCACTGCACACCAATACCTAAAAAAATTGCAGCCCTTTAAATGACTTTTGTGGACATTAACAGAGCGATTTGTGTCACTGCTGCCGATATCTAACTGCCCCTAAAGCACAGACTAGATACCTGTCCCTAACCTGAAAAGAGACTGGACCTATACCGAAATACCAGCCCTGAAAAGGACTTTTGTGGACATTAACAGAGCGATTTGTTTCACTGCTGCCAATCTCTAACTGCCCCTAAAGCACAGACTGGATACCTGTCCCTAACCTGAAAAGAGACTGGACCTATACCGAAATACCAGCCCTGAAAAGGACTTTTGTGGACATTAACAGAGCGATTTGTGTCACTGCTGCCGATCTCTAACTGCCCCTAAAGCACAGACTGGATACCTGTCCCTAGCCTGAAAAGAGATTGTAGTAGACCTATACCAAAATACCAGCCCTGAAAAGGACTTTTGTGGATGTTAACAGAGCTATTTGTGTCTGGCAATCTTCTCTCATGAACACAGCAGACCTTTCCCCACGCTGACTAAAAGCAGAATGTGAAATGGCAGACAGCTCAGGTCTATTTATAGGGTAGAGGGCATGTCCATGTGCTGAAATGTTTCAATTGGCTGTCCCATTCCACCTGACGTCTGTGTCATGGGTCAAAGTTCTTCTGAATAAAAAAGAAAATGGCGGAGCGGACATCTTGCTAACAAGCAACATTTGCTGCGAAACGACCGCCGGGCGAACCGCAAGGCCATCTCTAGCCTTGTATGACCTCACTGTCCTTATCTACCTACTCCAAATGCAATTTTAAGTTTTTGTGGTCAAACTGCTGTCACTGTGCTAACTTTGTATGCTTATTAAAAAGCTAAAAAAAAGCATTTTGGAAGTACTTTTTTTTCTGATGTATTTGCTTAAAGTGATACTAAAGTCTCTTTTTTTCTTTAAAAATAACAAATATGTCCTACTTACCTACACTGTGCAGTGGTTTTGCACAAATCAGCCTGGATCCTCCTCTTCTTGGGTCTCTCGCCGGTGCTCCTGGCTCCTCCCTCCTGTCAAGTGCCCTCAAAGCAAGCAGCTTGCTATGGGGGCACCCCAGCCAAGCCACAGCACTGTGCGTCCATTCAGAAATGGAGGTGTGGTTCAGCCCTGCCCCCTTTCTCTCCTCTTTGGCTAACTGACTTTGATTGACAGCAGAAAGAGCCAATGGCACTGCTGCTGTGTCTCAGCCATTCAAGAGGGAGAGTCCTGGACGACTGAGGCACTCATGCACATCAATTAATTGAGATGGGGCTCAGGTAAATATTAGGTGGGCTGCTGCACACTGAAGATTTTTTTTGTACCTTAATGCATAAACCTTCTGCCTTTAGAACCACTTTAAGGGCTTATACAGTGTTAAATAGATATCAAGCCTTTTTACATTTACTGGCTAGTAGCTAAAGGAATTCCCCTTATCCCAAGAGTGCTAGAGCATGGAGGAGGCTGTCACAATACCAGAAGAATGAAGTCATCAAGTGGCTTTACAGCTACCTGTCTAGGTCATCATGTGGGTGATTAAACACTGGAATGACAAAAAAGTGAAGATTTGATACTGGGCTGCAGAATTTAAAAAGCTTGCCTGAGCTGTAAGAACAAAAGGGGGCATAGAGCTAAAGTTACACTCTATAGAGCTCTGTGAGGAGAGCTCTGAGAGCTGATTGGAGGGAAGGGGCACACCCCCCTTCACATAGCACAGGAACAGAGCTGAGGCTGTCAATCAGCTGGAGCTCACTCCCCTGTTACCTTTTTTCTCTTGGTGTCAGGCAAACTTGTCACAAATGACTTATGCTTATAGCAGAAAAACAAAGCACCAGACAGAAATGACACTAAGAGTTCTCAATTAGGACGAGTATACATTATAAAGGGATATACATTGTTTACATTTAATGTCTGAGCTGTACACCCAGTTTAATGCTTTCTAGCTATCTGCTAAAAAAATAAATTGACATAGTGTATATAATGCAGACTGTCAACAACATTAACAAAGTTTTCTTTGTTGCCTCATAACATAGTTTTATTACCTGTTGATCCTGTCAGTAGGTCCATTATTTCCCCCCTAATTGTAACAAGTCATACTGTCCAGTGAAAGGGGCAGTTCTATTATTTTCAGTCCCTGCTTTAACTGCAACATTATCAACGTGGCTGTAGTACTCAGGGAGAATTAACTGCAATGGATTGAATGAAAGCATAGAGGCACAAACATCTTGCAGACTTTAGAGCTAGTGGTTATCCTATAAAAATGTACTTATAGTTGTAACTTTATGACTTTGTTATAAACCCTAAAAAGTTACTACTTAAAAAAAAAAAAAAAAGGGAAAGAGAAGAAACTAGTAGGGTAAATAAAACATTTACTTTCTTCAGTATAAAAAACATGTACCACTACACTTTCAATGCAAAAGAAAACTACACTATAATACCAAATGTATTGGGACACCTACCTTTACACGCACATGAACTTTAATGGCATCCTAGTCTTAGTCCGTAGGGTTCAGTGTTGAGTTGGCCCACCCTTTGCAGCTATAACAGCTTCAACTCTCCTGGGAAGGCTGTCCACAAGGTTTAGGAGTGTGTCTATGGGAATGTTTGACCATTCTTCCAGAAGAGCATTTGGGTAAAATTCAGAGAAATGTCATTTGTTAAAAAAAAAAAAAAACAGAATGTGTTTTCATTTAACAGCACACACACACACACACACAAGTAACCAAATATAAATCTGTATTAATGTGGAACCTGTACGAAAAGTAAACTGCACAGTGTGAATTAACATCAGAGATAACATACAATGTTCAAATACCACTTGTCAACACAAGTCATATTCTGCTTATTCCCTTGTTGTCTAGCTGGGTGAGGAAACTAAAAAAAAAGAACAAAGCTGACAAAGGGAAGAAAAAAAAAAAAAAAAGGATATAGGGAGTATTAAGGAGAATAAAAGGGAGGGAGTATGTGCATTAGTCTGGTATAGCAATAAGCAGAGGAATCCTGTGGGAAAAAGTATTTGGTACTCATATGGCTTTATTGGCAATGTACTGTATATGTGAAAAAATGTTACTCACAAAGACGCTTGCGTGGCCTTGTCCACTATCTCAACATATCATAAAGGAGTATAGCTCTCACTCACTACCAATAATCATTAAACAGGACAAGATCAGATCATCAACACATCAGGGATCATCATCATAAGCTCATTTGCATATTTGCAACTCAATATAAAATCTCGATAAATATAAAATCACTCTAAAATCCCATATAAGCATTACCATATTAATGTTATTTATTTAATTAATTTATTATTTTGTTGAAAACTGCTGATTTAAAAACTTTGAGAATATGTAAGTTAATAGTTATTGTATAATAGAATAATATAAGTTAATAGTTCTTCTCAACATTTTAAAATCTGCAGTTTAAATTAAAATATTACCTGATGACCCGTAATGGTCCTTGTTCAGGCACCTAATGTTATAGGGTGACAATGCTCCATTCATATCTCTCACTTGTACTCTTGAGTTGTCACCTTGTCACAGTGGATTTTAATTGCAGATTAAGATATCAATTTCAACACACATTATGGACAAATGAGCCACTGTGGTCACCATTGGAAAACCTGCCTGTGCATGCCTGTAGACAGAAAATTATTTTAAAAAGACTGCATGAGATCAGCAGCACTGGAATGCCACAAAGATTGAAAAAAATATGAAAACATGTATTGTTTAAAAAGTGGCAATTGCTTATGATACACAGTATTTTAGCAAACTAAGTCAATCATTTAAAGTGCTCCTTCTCAGACTATGGGCATTTAAGTATTTACACATGTGCTACCTAACAAGTAGTAAAATCATTAAAATAAGCCACCCTGACCTATCTAATTGCTTGCAATTTTAAAGTGCTAATAAACCCAAAAGCAAATATTTATTATATTAAAGCTTACTAATTCTTAGATCTGATGGTTGCATTTGTTTTCTTTTTTTGATTTATTTCCTTTATTTTCACACGGTAATCTAGCCAGTAGGTCTATTATTTTTCAACAGAACAAGCTTTGTTGCAAATGTATCAGTTCTGGATATTCAGACAAGCCATTTACCACTGGCATGGGTGCTTGCAATGATCATATCTTATTTAATCATGTAAAACCTTTAGCCAATTTTGCCACGATTGTCGCCTGATGAATCGCTGTAAAATCACGCAAACAGAATCGTGGGATGCCTGAAGACGTTTCGGGCATCAGGAGTTCCCGTGATTCTGTTTGTGCGATTTTACCACGATTCGTCGAGCGACAATCGGGGCAAAATTGCGCCTCGTTTGGGGGGCCATTGCAAGCCATGGGAAATACAGTGACGTGTATTTGGGGAACTATTGTCATTCTGATCTGAGGAGGGAGAGAAGAAAGGAGTGATGGTAATCCCTCTGGAGGTGACAGGCTATCTATAGCCTATGTGATCTGAAGATCTCTGTGTTTATACAACGCTGGTACTGACCCAGCATTGGGTCCATAGTGGAGGTGAGAGACCAATTCACCTGGTGGTGTGATTGCACTATTCAAGTAAGCACCCAATTAAGTTTTGCACAAGTTATTGTTTTGGACACATGGGGGTGGATTTATTACCTTTTTGATTGATTTATATATACATTGGGAGAATTATGGACACAGACTTTTGAGTTTGTTGATCACCATTTGTGCACTTGATTGGTGCATCACTATTTTTTGGTTTACTTAGTTTGCATTGTGTGGTGTAGGCACATTAAGTGTATGCAGCCAGTCTTTAAATTGATTGCTTGATTATTGCACAATTTATTAATCACTTTTACTATTTTTTGCGCTGATAGTTTTTGTTATACCTCTCCCTAGGCAGCCCGAGGGGAAGTGGGAGTGGGTTACCTGTCAAATCTAGGTACCTGCTCCCCCCAAAAAAGGACATGCCAAATGTGGCAAGTCATGGGGTCCGGAGGCCTTAAACTGGACATTCCACTTTTGGGTGGAACTCCGCTTTTCAAATATTACTTTATTTGGGTGCCAAATATACAAAAACACAAACATTATGTCAACAAAGAAAATGTTTCATAAAAATGGACATCAAGAAAATCCTGAATCATATCACAAAACTTCTACAGCAAATTCCAAGGTTACATTATTTTTTTCTCATCTCTCATATTTCCTTCTAGAACCAACTCATTCCTCTCCTCTTCATCGATTGCCATTCCCCTCAACCTTTCATTTTAGCAACCCTATTTTTCCTTTATTTATAAAACCGAATAAACCCCCACACACAACCTCACACACACAATCAACTAGAAAAAAAAAAAAAATCCCCAGAGATGGACGATGCCTTCCTTCCCCCTCACACTTTTATCTTTTAAGTATTTACTCCGTTTACTAGAAGTTGTTTCCCCTCTTCTGAGGTAACAAATACAAAAGATCACTCATCTAAGCAGGGCAAGGTGTTATAAGGCCGACATCCCTGGAAAAATGAATAAAAAGGAAACCCCCCCTGAAGGGAATGGGACTTTGGAGGCCAAAATAACACCAAATGTAAAATTAAAACATGCGTTTATTAAGTAGACATAAATATCAACTCAGTAGAAAAAACAAATAATATGAAATACAGATTAGATATATGAGGCTAGCGCTTAGGATTTTAAATGATAAAATTAATAAATATATAAATATAATAAGCTGCTGCTGATAAAAAAAGGGGGTGCCTTTAAATAATAAAATGGTAAAGTACCAGCGCTGCTTATCTAACCAATATGTGCCTGGTGTATTCACATACCCAAAAAAATTTTCATCATTATTCCTAATAAATAATTATGTGCCAAAGTGCTAGTGCCAAACTGTATCATATGCAAAAAAATATTCCAATCATCATTATACGTATAAATACAATTATGTGCAAAGAATACAAAATATTCATTATTAAATATTAAAGTGATGGTGCTCAATAAATAAATATATAAATAAATAAATGTCTTCTCAATAAATTCATGAAAAAAGTTCATATAATCTTCAATCGATTGTACTGTGGTATAGTGACAGTCTTTGTGCGAATCACAAAAGTGCTGTGTGCTCATACAAAGTGCCGGTGCTCATTTATCGTGAGTAGGTGCTCCCCTCTCGGTCCCCTACTCACCAGAAGCCAAATAAATATGTGCCTTAAGGGTAATCCTTGAAGGTGATAACCTCGAGGGACGCCAGCCAGCAAACAGAACTTTTAAAGCACTCTGCAGCTCACAACTTCCAGGAAATGCTCATGGGTTACAAAAGAGAGATAGCTATCATTGTGAAGCAATCATATTCAAACCCAGCAGCAAGAGACGGTGTTAAATCATGGCCGTTGGTCAATTCCTGAGGAAAGTACAAATGATCCGATCCTGAAAGCCCAGGTATTGCACACATGAGCTTATCAGAAGAAGCAGCTTAGAGACGCCGTCTCTGGGTCACAGTCACATGTCCAAAAGATACAGAAGAGTGTCCCCTTCTCCTTCCCACACCTCCAACATCCGTCTGAATCTCGTGGATACCATCCATGCAACTTCTCTGGCTTATTATACCATCTAGTTAAGATCTTAAAATTTGTTTCCTGGCTCTTATTACATCTTACAGATTTGAAAACAAACCTGACGGTCCTCTGGGTCTGCTCTTGCAGGTCTTTTTTCCATTTCTCCACCCATGTTGGATTTGGTTGTACCCCCAGAGTAGTCAATAATCTATATACCAGCGAAAGAGTACGTGTTACACTACCCGGTTCTACGCAGTGTTTCTCAAAGCTTGCTAACGGCCTTACAAAACACTCAGGATTACCAATTGAAACTAGGAAATGATGTAACTGAGTTGCTTGCCAGAAAGGAAGTTTATACGGGCCCTTCTATCAAACTCATAATTAAAGGCCATTTCTTCTGTAATAGGAAGGCCATAGCTTGTTCTTTCCCTGTTTCCCTTAATTCGTTAAATCGCCGCTCATCTAGCCCTGGGATAAATTGTGGGTTCCCCATAATTGGGAATAATGGTGACTCTAATGTTGTCAGCTCCTGTTTTAAACACTGTTGGATACTTATGCGTAATGTATTGCCTATTAATGAATGTCATTTCAAAGTCCTAGGTAGGGAATGATAGCTCCACAATGCCCTCTTCAAAATCACATTAGTCTGTGCCTGTTCTATTTGTGTCCACAGTTTTGTCTCTGGATGGTGCCACCAATCCAATACTCTACTTGAATGTATGGCATAGTAATACTTGTGCACATCTGGAAGTGCAAGCCCACCCATTCCTTTTGGGACTGCTACACGCTATTCGCGTTTTTTTGTGTGTTCATATATATTTAATAAACAGACTATGAACTGTTTTTAAAAAAATTATTTGGTGGAGTTCCCGATATTAAATCTTATTATAAAGCCTGTGTTCTTGACCAGCTTAAACATTGGTGGACTCGCCCTTCGGATAAAATATGGACTGATATTGTGGCTAGCGCAATCCCCCACAAAAACCTGCAAGTCGCCCTATTAGCTGTCAAATTGGGAGCAAAACCCCCTCCAAATCCCTCTCCAGCTATACAAGCATCCTTTAAAGAATGGTTAGCACTGTCCATGCAGTCGCCTCCGGGGGACTCAGGATACCGGATCTCAATGCCAGTTACACTCCTGACACACTTCATCCCTAACTTGGACCTCAGGCTCTGGAAGCCTAGGAATTCCTCCTGCCCAGACGTATATTTACATGATATCTATAGGGACCACTCGGTAGTCTCCTTTGCCGACTTAGTTAAAAAATTCGACCCCCCCCCCAAAACTTTCCACACCTTCCTCCAAATCCGATCTTTCCTCCGCTCACATCCCCTACCCACACATCTGGTACTACCTACTGCGATCAAGCAGCTCTTCCAAGTTTCCAACATTAGATGTAAAGGCATAACTCTGTTTTACCGGATGAGTTCTCACCACAACTCTCCCGATAAAACCACCACGATGGCTAAATGGGAAAGTACACTGCAGACGACCTTCCCAAATTCAGCCTGGCTGAAAGCATTTTCCTACACATACTCGGCCACTAAATGTGCCATCCACTGGGAACAATACCTTAAGACGATACACCTCTGGTACCTCACTCCATTAAGACTCTCAAAGATCTATCCCTCCCTTCCGAATACCTGTTGGCGGCAATGTGGAGAACAAGGCACCTTATACCACATGCTATGGTCCTGTGTCTCACTCAGGTCCTTCTGGAACCAGATATTTTCACTAGTTTCGGATATATGTGCCCAACCTGTACTCCCCGAACCTGCCCTTGCTCTTCTACACCTGAATATTCATGCCCTGGTACCTAAATGTCGGTTTATAATCATACACCTTCTCCTGGCAGCAAAACTCACTATCACAAGGCTCTGGAAATCATTAGAATCCCCTTCCTTGACTGATACTATTCTTACCTTGAAGCATCAGTGAGAACTGGAATTTATTCTGGCGCGCACTCACTTTAATGAATAAAACCAAATTAATGCAGCGCTAGCAACAGATTAATATCAAAAATTATAAATTATTTAAATTGAAACCAATCTATATCATGTGAACACAATATGTAATAATAAAATATATTAATCACATTAAGGTGCATAAATTTCTATAGAAATATTTTAAAGTGCATATTTAAACTAAAAAAATAAATAAACATTCAAAATGTGAGATTTAAAGTGCAAAAATGGTGGAATAAAGTCCTTATTGATGATCCAAAAAAGGTGCCAAAGTGCCAAGTAAATAAAGGTGCTTGTGAGGTGAAGGTGCCCTCTTGGTTCCCCACTCACCGGAATTAGATAGTATAAAAGCCCTTGGTTTTATTGCACATTTGCCCAGGATCAGATATGGAATTCCTCCGATGTGTCCTCCGTATGGAAATCGTTCCCGATAACACCATTAAAAGAAAAGAGGGCCATACATCGTGAAGTACGTAGGTATAATTTTATTCCCCAAAAAACGATTGAATACTTACAAGATCAAAGAATAAAAATGGCATATAGCAAACAAAGCAAGTGGCGCCGCTCTTGGCGTGCGTTCCACATACAGGAAGTTCCCGACCGGAAATGACGTTACGTCCGCAACCGGAAGTGCGTCACTTTAATGTGCATTCCTTTCACAGGAAATGGGACACTTGGTTATCACATAGCAAATGTACACTTCAGATCTGATAGAACTTGGTATATGCCCTTGAATCGAATTGGATGGTTTAATGCCCAACTGCCTATATGCCCTTCCCTCTTGTGCTTCCCACCTTATATGTTTCCCCCCTCTCCTATTGTATACCCTTCCCCCCTTTACTTCCCTCCTGACCTGAATAGCTGGGGTATAGCCCTGGGAACTATATGTATGCTGTTATTACGGTTTTTGTTATAGGAGACGCCCCTCCCCCGGGTGCAGTTTAATCCCCCTGGGGTGCCCGAAGGGAGGGGCTTCTCGTTTTTGCATAAGACTTTAGTTCATGCTTTAGACTTCTTATGTAGCATGTAGCAGTCATGTTCCTCTGTTCATTACTATTTCTGTATACATTATGTTGTCGTTTTCCAACTTCTGCACTGCGATTGTTTACCATATTGTACTCACTTTTTCATTCAATAAAGATTATTGAAACTAAAAAAAATATTTGGATTTTTAATCAGCAATGCGCGCATAAGATATAAGTATTTTGGGAGAATGCTCATTTTTAACAGATTGCATCTGCCAAACCAGGATTGTAATCCTCCATGCCATTTGTTCCAGTGTTTTTTTAGTCTCTGTAATCAATGGGGGGAAATTCAGCTCATACACCTGAGACAAATTCATCGGTATATAAGTCCCCAGATACCTCACTGCCGATCCACTCCGAACAAAAACTGAAGATGGCTTTTAGTATCGACATATGCCGTTCTGGGATGCCCACCCCCATTGCTTCTGATTTCCCATAATTAATCTTAAGATTTGATAAAGCCCCAAACTGGTTAAATTCCTTCAGTAGGTTCTGCAGCGAGATATCTCGGTTTGTCAAAGTAAACAATAAGTCATCCGCATATGCTGCGATTTTATACTGCTCTTTGCCAAGCCTTATTCCCGCAATATCTGGATTTAAACAAATTCTACATAAAAAAGGTTCTAGTGATGAAGCAAAAAGTAAAGGGGATAATGGGCATCCCTGCCTCATCCCATTCTTTATAGAGAAGGGATCTGACAGCACCCCATTAGCCTTTACTCTAGCTGTCGGGTTCGAGTAGACCTTAGCTATTTTACCCATCATTGAATCTCCTATACCAATAAATTTGAATAACAGAAAACATGAAGGCCCAATTGACACGGTCAAATGCCTTTTCTGCATCGGTACTAAATAGAATGCATGGGCTCTCAGACATCTTGGTCACATGAATCAGGTTGAGCACTCTCGTGGTGTTGACTCCGCTTTAAGCTAGTGTGCATGGACCCAAATACAGAAGGTGTGTTTCTGGCCAGAAACAAGATCCATAAAGACATGGATGAGTGAGTCTGAGGTGGAGGAACTTGACTGGCCTGCACAGAGTCCTGTCCTCAACCCAATAGAACACCTTTGGGATGAATTAGAGTGGAGACTGCAAGCCAGGCCTTCTTGTCTAACATCAGTGCCTGACCTCACAAATGCTCTTCTGGAAGAATGGTAAAATATTCCCATAGACACACTCCTAAATCTTGTGGATAGCCTTCCCAGAAGAGTTGAAGCTGGTATAGCTGCAAAGGGTGGGCCAACTCAATATTGAACCCTACAGACTAAAGCTGGATACACACTATACAATTGTCTCTAGATTTTTTCTTTTAGATTTACCAATACCATATAATAAAAGGCCAAACCTAAACACTTTCAATTTGTATTCAATCAGACAGGGCCTTTCACCACATAGTTGAAGGTAAATCTAAAGAAACTTGAACAACAAAAGTTGCATAGTGTGTATCCATCTTAAGAATGAGATGCCATTAAAGTTTATGTGTGTGTAAAGGCAGGCATCCAAATACTTTTTGTAATATAGTGTACATGGTAAATAATATATACTATACAGTAAATGTATATAGTGTATACCATAAAATAAGGTTAGATCATATCAGATAGTAAGATAGATGGATAACCAAACATTGCTTTTCCACAATGCAAATTGAGACTTTTTGCCAAACTTGGTTATTTAACTATTAATATTTCACATTTTTCAGTAACAACACAGATGCTGATATAGCTAAGCTCAGCCATAAAATTGTTAAAAATAGAAATGTATTACAGCCTTTATAAAACAACCTTAAGGAATAAACAAGGTCTCGGAGGAACTCCTTGTACAGTCGGAGCAGTACAAGATATATTTTTAAGAATCCTTTCACATTTGTGTTAAGGAATTCTGTTTACTTTTGAAGAACAAGGTGCCCTTTATTTATCAGACAGACGCTGCAGCCGTTCTTGACTCTAAATTCATCCCTCATTTGTGATTTAGCTAGTGCTGGTCTCAAAATGATTTCTTTTTACAATCTGTTAGCATTTCCTGAGTAATTTTATTACAAGAAGAAGAAGAGAAAAAAAAGTCACATACTTTAAGTAATGTAAACAGCAGTACAGGGTTGTTTAAGGCAACACTGTAATTTGGCTCTAGAAAGAACTGACCGGTTTATGGTCACGGAAATATATTTGCTCTTACACTGTTGCTTTTAAGAGCAGTTTTGGTTTATTCACCTACAGCACAGTTTTACAATGAACTAAGTATTTGCTAAGCGGTAAAATAGTAGAGAGCAGACGTACCTAAGCTGAGTCTTTATTCATGTATCTTATGACTGAAGCATAGCATATTGACAGTATAACATACCACAACATCAAATGCAAGGTCATTTATACAAGATAAAGCAAAGGCACATATTAGAAAAGAAAATGTTGAGAAAAAAGTTCCTTTTATTTGGTGTAAGGGAAACAATTTTATTAATGTGAATAAATCTGTTACATTAGATTCGGGTTCTATACCAAGTCATTGCATGGACATTGTGGCACTGAAAATGAGTGAAAAAAACAATGTCCTAATATATACTAGATTTTTAACTTCAAATGGTTAAAGTGATTGTAAAGTCTTTAAAAAAAAAAAAAAAATAGCAAACATGTTATACTTACCTGCAGTTGGGTTTCCACAGAGTGGCCCAGATCTTCCTCTTCTCAGGTTCCTCTTCTGTGCTCCTGGCCCTCCCTCCTGTTGGGTGCCCCTACAGCAAACAGCTTGCTATGGGGGCACCCATGCCGAGTCACAGCTCCCTGTGTCCATTCATACACAGAGCCTCAAACCAGCCCTGCCCCCTCTTTCCTGATTGGTTGACTGACTTTGATTGACAGCAGTGGGATCCAATTGGGCTGCGCTGCTGTCTCAGTCAATGAGGAGGGGAGTCCTGGGCAGCTAAGAAACTCCTGCAACATCGCTGGATAATCAGAAGGTTATTTTTATCCTAATGCATAGAATGCATAAAGATTAAAAAAAACTTCTGCCTTTGCAATCCCTTTAACTTCACTTAAAGTGGAATTTTAGTTACAAAATTAAATCCCTCTAGATCACTTTAGGCAGACCCCTTTTTGTAGGTATAGCTATGTAAAACATTAAAGCTGAACTTTACCCATAACAACTTAATAAAAAAATAATGTTCTTTAGCAAGGAACATACAATCTACATTAATATTTATGCCACAAAAATGAGTGTGTGCTGTAATGCCTCCAGCATTGCTCCTGTTTCTTCCTGCTGGAGGCAATTTACAGCACACAATAATTTTTGCTGAAGCCCGTAGCCCCTGAACAGCAGTAAATCATAAAGCGGAATTAAACCAATCGATTTAACTGTTTCAAAAATGAGTTACATTCCTGGAATGCCGGGATTGCTGTCACATTTGCTTGTGTCCTCAACCAAACTGTTGGTGTATCTGGTGAAGTTGGGTGCTGTAGTCATGAAAACCCATTTCAGGTTTTGCCCTTTATCAAATGATTTGATAAAGGGACACGCCCCCCAAAATGCTTTGTCATGACTACAGCCTGCTGACAGCTTTTTTATCTGCTCTACCTTTGCATCTGCGTTTCATCCCAAGCCTCATTGTGGTGAGTTGGTCAGCCTGTCGAGGTTTGGGTGAGATCACAGTTTATAATCAAGCATGATGTTTAACATTGATTGTATGTCATCCATATTTACATTTTTCCATTCTTGGAATCCTTTGACTTTGATTTTACAATAAATATTTTTTATCACAAACATAGACACAGACATTTTTATGACTTTTTTGAGGTATGCCTCAAGTGGTTTATAGACATCACCCTCCAACGGTGGATTAAGAGGAATCTTTTGTTGTTTGTTCTTTTGCAAAACACCATCCCTGGTGTTTTGGTTCCCTTCTAGCTGCAGAGGGCTAACATTTATTACACAGACTGCACTATGTGGGTCCTCCAAACAGCGTCTGAACTTTTTAGGAGTACTTACTTTAATGTTTTTTTTAGCTATACCTGTAAAAGGGGTCAACTTGAAGTCATCTATCAGGACTTAATTTTCTGTCAAAAGTTCCACTTTAAAAACATGAATCAGTTCACCAAATACTTCAACTTAATTTATAAATCGCTTTTGCAAACAATACAGTTTTATTTAATATTTATGGCTGAAATATTTCAACTCCCTGCCTCCCAAATTGTTGCCTCCTAAATCATCTTTCATGAACAAAGATAATATTCTGCCTCAAAATGATTCTCTTATCCTCCCTCCTGTCTGATCATTGTAGATATATGGCCGGACAGGAGCAGGATGGTTGAGGATGGATGTACCCATACATCCTCCCACATCAGCAGCTTGTATAAGCTCTCTAGAGCATCATGTGATTGCTTTGGCAAATCATAGCGATCACAGTCAGCATTAGTAAACAATGGCTGCCATTCATGATGCCATTGTTTACTATTATGATCTCTGTGATTGGTCACAGCAATCACATGGTGCATGGGGCAATCACAATGGCCATGTACCATGTGATAGCTGTGGCCAATCAAACCTATCACAGTATTTCTCAGTAGCTGCAGGAATGCAGCTAAGAGCTGTCAGAAATGCTTCTATAGCCATAATGGCTGTAAAAACAAGCATAGTGTAAAAAAAACTGATCACACCACCAGGGACATATGGTATCATTATGGTGACACTGTTATTCTCTGGTGACAGTATGTCAAAAATGTTTTAAATAAAATTGTAAAAAAATATATATATTTTTTTACATGCTGTCACCAGAACAAGTGCAGTGTCACTATACAACGTACTGCTCTGGTGGTGATCATGTACAGTGGCTGGCTGCTCTAATAATACTGTATGTCAGTGCTGCCTGCCATTATCTGATCACTGCAACAGGTTTACAATGTCCCCAGACCAGCGCTGCCAGTCAGTATCACCTTATCAATGCCTCCCCAGTCAGTGTCCCTAATCATCACCACCCACTCACAGTGTCCCTAATCACCGCCACACCAGTTACAGTGACCCTGATCACTGCTACACCAGCCATATTGTCCCTAACCACCTCCTTAATCACGGCTAGACCAGTTACAGGTTCCCTGATCATCATCACACCAGTTACAGTGTCTCTGATATTTGCCACACCAGTCATTTTGTCCCTAATCACCACCACACCAGTTACAGTGTCCCTGATAACCACCTCACCCATCATATTGTCCCTAATAACCACCAGACCAGTTAGGGTCCTTTCACACAGCACAGTCCGTTTTTTCATCCGCTCAGGCACTTTTTTTTTTTAAACGGACACGGATGACACTTTGGAGTGTCCGTTCCGTATGTCTGTTTATCATCCCATTTGCGGATGATAAACGGACATAATCTATGGGATTGCATCCATTCCATTTTTTAAACGGAAGAAAAATAGGGTTCTCTTCCGTCTCAAAAAATGGAACTGAACGGAAAGGACGCAAATCGGATGTCAGCGGATGGTCATCCGCTGACATCTGCAATCCCATTGACATGCATTATGTCCGTTTTTCAAAAAGGAAGAGGTTTGAGACTCTAAATGAGGCATGTGTCATGGCCAATGAAAAAAAAAACATGTTTATTGCAGCTGAAATAACAGTACAAATAACAATGCATATGACACAAATTAAAATGGAATTAAATAACACACATGGTAGACATTGGCTGAGTGCGTATAACTGAATCGCATAATGACACAACAAGTTCAAACAGTTTGTGTAGAGGAACAGACAATACAAGATACTGAGATTGTATCAAAGTAGGCCGACGCATTTATGTGGACTTCATTCCACTTCATCAGGGGAAAATGTATAGTGAATGTCTGCAAAGGATATATAAATATATATCAAAGGTACAGAAATGGTATATATTGAGAAAAAGGAAGGAAGATGATTCAAACCTCATCAACGTATAATGCAGCTCAGATCTACTGTTGCATACTTATATTGTTAACCGGGCATGGCTGGAAGTATGCCTCTCCCAGGAGCTGAGGGGGTAAAACATATGCGGACAAGGCATGAGGCAACATAAACTAGAGAAGAGAAATTAGTAATGAAGGGGAATAAAAAAAGAGGTGAGGGACTTGCAGTGGTAATGAATGGGGATGAAAATAAAAGTAAGGGAGTTGCCGCCACAAAGTGATCCAATGGGGAGATACATTAGTGTATATATATATATATATATCTATATATATATAAACACCAGGAGTGAAGAATATGTTTGATAAGGAGGACCAATGGCATATACCCACTCACCCTGCGCTCAAAACTTATTTAAGAAGGCAACTTGCGCTCAAAACCACTGACACAAAGTCTAAGCAGCTGCTATAAAATAACAAATATGCAAGAAAGGTGTTATAGAATATTAAAACCATAAAAATATATCTAAAACACTAGCAGCGCTGCTAGTGTTTTAGATATATTTTTATGGTTTTAATATTCTATAACACCTTTCTTGCATATATATATATATATATATATATATATATATATATATAGCAATAGGTGATGCTATTGATACATAACGTGTTGTCCATACGGAGGACACAGTGAGGAAGGATATGCATAAGGTGAGGGAATGAAAACAGTGCTAGAAAATAACCATTGAGGTGAAAGCCCACAATGTGAAAAGATGGAATGATGTAGGGTGCAGGGTACAGAGGGAGTGGAAAAACCCAAGGGTGTTGGATGGGAAGGATGTGAAGGGACTAGGACAGAGTGACTTACCAATGAATGGGACATAAAACGTCCAGAGACGAAGTGTGGGGATAGAGAACAGGAATCCAATAACCAGGAAAAGAGTGTCACAACAAACCAAAGATGTCCACATAGTACCCCCAACGCAACGTAAATGTGCCTAAGAAAGATGATCCCAAACAGGGGGTAGGCGCCAGATGGCAAGCCGCTCCCAAAGGGATGCCTTATATGCACAAGGTGGAAGTCACAGCCAATTATGCGGCACCGTGGGAATGACGTCACGCACATTGGCGTGAAGCGTGGCGCAGATGCTCAGCGGAAAAACCCACCCAAACACCAGGGCCACTAAGCGGGGGGGGGGGGGGGGTATAGGCTAGGTCACAGTGAGCATCGAAGCTCCCGAGAGTAGGAGACTGCCAGACAGCCCAGTGAAAACATACGTGAGCAATGAGTGAAAATGTGAAGCTGTATTCAGGATACCTGTCTGACAGTCTCCGAATGGAGGAGACTGCCAGATAGCCCAGCGAACACAAATGTGGGCAAAGATTTTGATAAAAACACAAAAAGAGATACTGATGTGTTGTATATAAATGGAGCACATTAAATGAATAAACATATTGGGAATATCCCTATTAAATATGTCAAACTTTTTTTTTTTTTTTAAACGGACACGGATGACACTTTGGAGTGTCCATTCCCTATGTCCGTTTATCATCCCATCCATTTGCGGATGATAAACGAACATAATGTATGTCTATGGGATTTCGGATGTCAGTGGATGACACCGTTCCGCTTTTTTCCGTTTTTTTTAAACGGAAGAAAAATAGGGTTCTCTTCCGTCTCAAAAAATGGAAATGAACGGAAAGGACGCAAATCGGATGTCAGTGGATGGTCATGACATGCATTATGTCCGCTTTTCATCTGCAAACGGATGGGATGAACAACGGACATACGGACCGCCCGTGTGAAAGGACCCTTACAGTGCCCCCGCTCACCACCACACCAGTCCTAGTGTCCCTGATTGCCACCACACCAGTCATATTGTTCTCAATCACCGCCACACCTGTTGCAGTGTCCCTGAAAACCGCCACACCAGTTAAAGTATCCCTGATCACCAAAAGACATGTCATATTGTCCCTAATCACTGCCACACCAGTTACAGTGTCCCTGATCACTGCCACACCAGTCCCAATGTTGCCAGACCATTGTATGCCAGCAACAGTGCTCTTTATCACTGCCATGGCAGTCACAGTGTCACCAGACCAATGTAAGCCAGCAATGGAGTCCCTAATTTTCACTACACCAGTCCTCAGTGTCACCAGACTAGTGTAAGCCAACAACAGTGTTTCTGATTGCTGCTACACAAGTCTCATTGTCACCAGACCAGTGCAGCTACACTCCACACTTGTGCAGTGTTGCTTCTGCCTTCTGCCTGTACTAACCCTCGCCTGTTTATCGAACATAATTCTGCTTGCTACCTGGACCAATTCTTTGTCTGTTTGCTAACCATGTCTCTTCCTGCAACCTAAATTGACCCATTTGTAAATATTTATGACTCTGTTCCTGAGAGACACCAGTCCCATTCATGCCCTGCAGACAGTTGCACTGCTGGAACCACATGCACTCTGCCTATCTTCAGCCTCCTGGACATCCTGGTGAGGGAACATGACATTCCTAGGGACAGGCACGTACCAGTAGGCTAGTCTTGTCTATCTTATAGGAATGGGGACTGCTATAGGTGACGTTACATTGCGCTATATTCTCTGGGCACTTATACAGCAGCGACCATTACAGTACATTGGTTTTGACTTAATTGGTTTATTTGTGTAACACACAAGATACACTGTCCGGTACATGATCAGTCCAGACACTGAAAAAATGTGACACATCTTGTATTGCCACACTAACTGACAACTTTGTGTAAAAAAGTATATTTTCGTTTTCATTTTACATTTTCCAAAAACTTGTGGCAAAAAATGAATTCTTCAAAAGACTCACCATGCCTCCTAGAAAATACTGTAGGGTGTTTTCTTTTAAAAACATGGACATTTTTTAGGTGTTTCCACTGTTACAAAATAGGATTCAAATTTGAGTAGTTACAAAAAATTAAGGGTTATTCCCATATGGATTAAAACCAGGGTTCACCGACTCACCAATATTATATCTGGTGCGCTCCTTGTAACTAAAGGACCTATATAATAATACCAAGGCAAAGGGAAGTCTCAAAAGCGTAATTACATAAATAGGGAACAGGCAGTGTAACCCAAAAATTTAGTTTATTCATTTATTTCAAACAATAAATAAATACTGGCTATATCACCTCCACCCTACACAAAGGTAAAAAAATGACAGTGTTGTCTTTTAAAAACACAGTCCGGACATCAAAGCACACATATCTAAATCATCCCATGCTGTGATCCATAGGTTCCCATGGGCAATTCTCTAATGTGCAATCGTGATGGTTTTAGCTCCTAAAATTCTCCAACAGTGGCAGCCGCCAACAAATATTTACTTTGCTACCCCAATGGTTTAAATATAAAACTGAAGGAAATAAGCAGGAAACCTGAACTGCAGTGACCTAGGGGACCAATGGGACCCACTTCTACAAAGGGACACAGTTTGTAGCCACAATTACCAGGCTAATTTCTCTTTTGTGAATTTGAGTGACCATATGTCAGCTCTTAGAACATACACTAAAAGAAGTCCACCTAAGCAATAGTGAAACAAAAAGTTTTATATCAGGTGCTTTGTCTCAGGTCAGTCTCACCACTACAACAGCACATATCACTGCAGATTCACTGCTGTATGCTGTACACCGGACTGGCTTTGCAGTATTACAACAAATGCTTCCATGCGGGTTAGCTTGACAGATGGATCAAGCAATTTGTGCAGAGGCAGGCTTCACCTAAGGACCATTTACCTAGGCATACTGGCCTCCTTCAATGGGTGCCACACCAAGACCTGCTGGAGTGAGAATAGTTTGGTGATGTACTGGGCTGTGAACTACGATTTCCAGACATGATGACATCCCACCATCTACCCCTTTCTCCCACCCCTTACCATGGGATACCTCAGGACTTGGCGGGGCTTCTATAACCAACTTATATAACATCAACCCTGGTTCAAACTCATAGAGATCAAAGGGTAAAGGTTCAAGACTAAGTTCACCTTTTTGGACAGAATTTCACTAATCATAATAAATAGAAACCCTTTTGTAACGCTATTTCTACCCCAGCCATCCCAATGTGCTTATCTCTCACTTACCGCATTCACGGAAGCTTTGACATTTTATATGTTTATTTATCCAAGAATGCACTGCCTTGCTGCTATATACACCACCAGGGCTGGTGCAAGGATTCTTGTCTACTTAGGCGAAGGTGCATTTTGGTGCCCCCCCCCCCAATTACATCGTCCTGGTAGCACCCCCTTCTCTTGACAATGAAACCTCCCACCCCCATATGGCATACATTTTATTTGCGCATTAGAATTCCTTTTTACACCAGTCACCCCTGACATCAAAGTCCCCACCATTACTCTATACATTAGGGTGCCCAGATTCCCTTCTTACATTAGTGTCCCTAGAGTTCCACCTTACCTCGGAGTCTTCAGTTTTCTCCCTTTACACCAGAGCCCCTTTTCACATCCACAGTCCACAGAGTTCCCCCTAAATTAAAGCCCCCCAGCATTCCCTCTGTACATTAGTGTCCCCCCCTCCCTTAAAGCAGCGTTCCCCTGTGCACAGATTTTTTTCTCAAATCAAAGTCCCCAGAAGTCCATCTTAACAAAAGAGTTCTCTGCATTCCTTCCTTACAATCAAGGCTCCCAGAGCCTCCCTTACATCAGAGTTCCCTTTACATGAAAGTCCCCAACATTCTGGCCCTACAATTAGGTTTCCCAGAGTTCCCCCTTACATCAGAGCCCCCGGGGTTCCCCCTTACATCAGAGTCCCTGGAGTTCCCCCTTAGAGCTTATTTAGACCAGTCCTCCATACTGAGCCGCTGTCTGATGTGCATACATCCACCTTAAAGCTGTGTGAAGACAGCCTATAAAAATGGATGCAGGCACAGTGGCTGTACAGAGAGAATTGCATTTCAAAATTTGACATGGAGGCAGGAGCAGATGCACACATCTGAAGGCAGCTGCTGCATTTCCATCCACTTCTTTAGGCTGTCTGCACGCAGCTCCAAAATGGATGGACACACAGCAGACAGCAGATCTGCATGTAGGGCAGGACTCAGTGCCTGTCTGAATAACGCTTTTTATCAGAATCTGCAGAGTTTTACACTGTAAGGGGGAACTATGATAAAAGAGGGCTCTGAGCCCCCTTACATCAGATGTCCCCTGTTTTTATATATGTATGTACCTCTGTGCTTTGTGCATGTGAAAACTACAAATGAAAAACAAAAATATGAGTGCAAATACAAATCAATATCACATATGGGAAAGCAGCACTTTAAAAGGCGTCCAAATACATCAACAACCAAAACTTTTGCTATAACAAAATTAGGTGCACGATCTCTTGAAATAATTATCAACGCTACCAAGGTGCTTTCAGATGAGCAAAATTGCAATAAAACAAAATATTTTCTATAAGCAACCATAAACAAAGAAAAAACATCCATTATATTTGTGTCCTGCAATCAAGTGCTAAAGTGTGATAACTAGAGAATCATTAATATATTTACATTCCAAAGTGCTAGAATAATAAATAATATGCATAAAACATACATTTCACACAAAAGATCTATTACAACTATGCTGTGATAAACTTGTGCAGATCCACTGCAAGCTGTTTGCACCAACTTCGGTGTACCATCAATAAGACAAACCACATACCATTTTCTTACCAAAAAAATTAACTCCTTAAACGTATGAGGCCACATGCACTTTTCATCTGCTGGATATTTACAACCATTTCGCTCAAAAAGCAACACTGCAGGTATAGTAGCTTGGCCCGGTACCAACCAAAGGGAACCCCGCAAATGTAACAACAAAGCACGCGTTAGGGCAATACCAGGGCAAGTAAACAATTTGTTGCTTTATCCTAGTAAGGTTTGCTGAAAGTACATCACTTTAATAAAGCAGCGCAGTATGTCCTGGTAATGCACTATAGTAGTATGCTTTATACGGGGTTGCCTGTGGATGGTACCTGACCAGGTGGAGTTGTGAAAGGCTGCTCTTGGGAGAAAACTTCTATTCATGCATTGTCACTTTTGAGTAAAGTGGCTGTAAATATCTGGCAGATGACAAGTGCATGTCACTTCATAAGTTTAAGGAGTCACTTTTTTTTTTTTTTTTGGTAAGCAGATGGTGTGTGCTTTGTCTTGGTCAAGGTACACTGAAGTTGGTGCAAACAGCTTGCAGTGGGTTTGCAATAGTTTATCAGAGCACAGTTGGAATGTATATATATACTGTATTGATATTTTTCTTGATATCACATTGTCTTTTAGGCACTTTCACATGAATGGTCCAATTTGTCCTGATCTGCCCAAAAAGAGGGTAACAGTCCCCCTTCTATTGGACCCTCCATTCTCCACTAGGGAGCAGCAGATGTAAATGGACTTGTGTCCATTTGCACCCACCTACCTCCAATCCGGTCTGACAAAAACAAATGGAAGGGGGATCTGTTACCCTCTTTTTGGGCAGTCTGTTTACATTTCACTGTCCCCATGTACTCCAACTACCCCCATCCTCTCTGCTATGTCTGTCCCCTTGTACTACAACTACCCCCATCCCCTCTGCTCTGACTGTCCCCTTGTACTACAACTACCCCCATCTCCTCTGCAATGTCTGTCCCCTTGTACTACAACTACCCCCATCCCCACTGCTCTGACTGTCCCCATGTACTACAACTACCCCCATCTCCTCTGCTCTGTCTGTCCCCATGTACTACAACTACCCCCATCCCCTCTGCAATGTCTGTCCCCTTGTACTACAACTACCCCCATCTCCTCTGCTATGTCTGTCCCCTTGTACTACAACTACCCCCATCTCCTCTGCTCTGACTGTCCCCATGTACTACAACTACCCCCATTCCCTCTGCTCTGACTGTCCCCTTGTACTACAACTACCCCCATCTCCTCTGCAATGTCTGTCCCCTTGTACTACAACTACCCCCATCCCCACTGCTCTGACTGTCCCCATGTACTACAACTACCCCCATCTCCTCTGCTCTGTCTGTCCCCATGTACTACAACTACCCCCATCCCCTCTGCAATGTCTGTCCCCTTGTACTACAACTACCCCCATCTCCTCTGCTATGTCTGTCCCCTTGTACTACAACTACCCCCATCTCCTCTGCTCTGTCTGTCCCCATGTACTACAACTACCCCCATCCCCTCTGCAATGTCTGTCCCCTTGTACTACAACTACCCCCATCCCCTCTGCTATGTCAGTCCCCTTGTACTACAACTACCCCCATCCCCTCTGCTCTGACTGTCCCCATGTACTACAACTACCCCCATCTCCTCTGCTCTGTCTGTCCCCATGTACTACAACTACCCCCATCCCCTCTGCAATGTATGTTCCCTTGTACTACAACTACCCCCATCCAATTTGCTCTGTCTGTCCCCATGTACTACAACTACCCCCATCCCCTCTGCTATGTCTGTCCCCATGTACTACAACTACCCCCATCTCCTCTGCTATGTCTGTCCCCCATGTACTACAACTACCCCCATCCCCTCTGCTATGTCTGTCCCCATGTACTACAACTACCCCCATCCAATTTGCTCTGTCTGTCCCCATGTACTACAACTACCCCCATCCCCTCTGCTATGTCTGTCCCCATGTACTACAACTACCCCCGTTAATTTGCTCTGTCTGTCCCCATGTACTACAACTACCCCTATCCCCTCTGCTATGTCTGTCCCCATGTACTACAACTACCCCCATCATATTTGCTCTGTCTGTCCCCATGTACTACAACTACCCCCATCCCCTCTGCTATGTCTGTCCCCATGTACTACAACTACCCCCATCTCCTCTGCTATGTCTGTCGCCATGTACTACAACTACCCCCATCTCCTCTGCTATGTCTGTCCCCATGTACTACAACTACCCCATCTCCTCTGCCTGTCCCCATGTACTACAACTACCCCCATCCCCTCTGCTATGTCTGCCCCCTTGTATTCCAACTACCCCCATCTCTCTTATTCCATTACTCTGTCTTTATGTCCCCCCTCTCTGTCCTCATCTATTCCTCCTCTATCTCTACATGGTCCCCATGATGTACCTGTACATGCAGCAGGCTGTGTAACAAACACAGTCAGCCATGCTTCCACTGAAGATCCATGCCTTTTCCTGCAGTCCTGCACTGTGCCTGCTGACCCCTCCCCCTGCTCTCACTCAGCTCCCCCTCCCCTCTCACTCACCTCCAATTCACCTACGAGTGTGATAGACTAGATGCGGTTCTGGCACCGCCCACGGGGGAGGGGATTCTCCTGTAGAGAAGCAGCAAGTGTTCCTGGAGAAGAGGTTGTCTGTTGTCCGGAAATCATGAAGAGCTATCATCTGCCTTTCATAAGAGAGGAGAAGGAGGGGCCGTCCGTTGTTGATAGTGAAAGTAAGTGCGGAGGCAGCTGCTGCAGGCAGCTCACAGCACCCAGCTCTGTGCTGTCTGTCACAGGTCGGCTGTGCTGAGCAAGTGTAAGCAGGGCGGCGCCAGCATAAGAACTTGAGGGACCCTTGGCTTTAGCGCCCCCCCTCTCCTGCCGCCCTAAGGCGGCCGCCTGAGCTGCCTTATTGCTAGCGCCGACCCTGTACACCACTCTGGACCACACCTCCCTCATTACTATATTATTTTCCACCCAATTTCTGTACAATATGATTGTACAATCTCCTTTAGATCCACCATCACCTATGTAGAGTAGGGTCTGTCTAATTTGATACAAATTGAATAGATTGTTCAGGTGTGTACTCCTATTCAATAGTTCTGATAAATCCAAAGGAAATTGTAAAGAGATTGTACAATCAGATTGCATAGTGTACAGCCAGATTTATACAAGCACAAAGGAGGGAGTGGATGGAGACACTAAAGTGTCAGGCCCCATTCACATCTCTGCATATCGAGGACTCACTTTACCACATGTTTTTTGGGGGGCGTTTTGGTGCGTTATCACTTGTCATGCATAGGGCAGCCCATTCACTTGAATGGGCTGCCCTATGTGCAACAATCACCCCAAAGAAGCTCTAGAACACCCAGCGGAGCAGGGTGTGTTTGTAGTGCATTACAGCACATCCTTCCTGAGGACTGGTGCCCAGAACTGGATGGCATACTCCAGATGAAACCTGACCAGAGTCTTGTAGAGTGGGAGAATTATCGTTTTATCTCTGGAGTGAATCCCATTTTTAAAACATGCCAGTATTCAGTTAGATTTACTTGCAGCAGCTTGGCATTGCATGCCATAGCTGAGCTTGTCGTCTACTAGGACCAATAGGTCCTTTTCACTTCTAGATTCCCTCAGAGGTCCATCCCCTAGTGAGTAACTTGCGTTTATATTTTTGCCATCCAAATGCATTACTTTACATTTTTCAACATTAAACCTCATTTGCCATGCAGTTGTCCACCCCTCTATTTTGTTCAGGTCTTCTTATACAGTTTCCACATACTGCATAGAAGTTATTGCCCTGCCTAGCTTTGTATCTCCCGCAAATACTGATATTGAGCTGGTTATCCCATCCTCTAGATCGTTTATGAATAAATTAAACAGGATTGGTCCCAGGACAGATCCTTGGGTGAACCCACTTTCCACACGAGGCCATTAGTACTCATCATTTATCACCACCTTTTGGGCTCATCCCTGAAGCCAGTTTTCAGTCCAGGTACCCAACCTATGGTCTATACCTATGTACCTTAATTTGTACAATAAACATTTGTAGGGAACTGTATTGAATGCCTTTGCAAAATCCAGACACACCACATCCACAGGCCTTCCTTTATCTAGATGGTCGCTCACTTCCTTCTAGAAGGTTAATAGATTGGTCTGGCAAGAATGATTTCTCTTGAATCCATGCAGATTACTATTAATAATACCATTTTCATTACTAAAATCTTGTATATAGTTCTTATCATCCCCTCCAATAGCTTGCAGACTATTGATGTTAGACTAACCGGCCTGTAGTTCCCAGGGATATATCCCTGCCCTTTTTAAAATATTGGTGCCATGTTGGCTTTTCTTCAATCAGCTGATACCATTCCCATCAGTAGACTGTCCATAAAAATTAGGAACAAAGGTCTGGCTATCACCTGGCTGACTTACTTAAGGACCCTCATGTGTAAGCCATCTGGTCCCGGTGAGTTAAGTTTCTCAAGTCTATTTCTGACTCTGTCTCTGTTATTAACCTTAATGTTATAGTCTAGGTTACTGAATCCCCCCCCCCCCCGTTTCTTTTGTGAAGACTGAGGAGAATAATTTATTCAGAACCTTTGACTTCTCTCTGTCCTTTGTGGCCAAATTCTCTTCATGATCCTTTATGGGGCCAATATTTTCTGGCCTCACTTTCTTACTATTTATATACTTAAAGAATACTCTCTTCTGCAATGTGCCTTTCATGTTCTATCTTTGCTGCCTTAATTGCGCTCTTATATTTCTTATTGCATTCTTTGTAAGGTTGGAATGCTGACAATGACCCCTCAGCCATGTATTTTTTGAAGGCCTTGCATTTTTGCATTGGAGTTTAGCCACCCAGGGTTTATTTTACCTCTTTTAAACGTATTACCTGTTGGAATGCACTGGCCAATACCTTTATTTGAAATAAAAAAGCAGGTGTGCTAAACAAATGTAAGGAAGTTCTACCTAAATAGAACAAAATACAAAGGATGAATAAAAAAAAACGTGGGTATGTGCTGTGTTGTGTGAGGGGTATATCTCCTGAATAGGATGCTATGACAACAGTGCAAGAAAAACACAACAATGTGAATAACACAATCTGATTGAGGCAACTAATATCCTGGATGCATGTAAACCAAAACATATCAAACAATATATGTTGTGTCCGTGATCCAAAGCAAACAGAAGAAGTGATGTTCCAAGTGATAGTCCTAAGACAACTGGAAGTGGTGGATATCCCACCACCGATATGGATTGGCTTCTTACCAGAGTTAATAATTAAAGGGCATATGTGTGACCAGATCCAAATTGAAAAATCACATGCTGGGGAGAGGGAAAAGAAAATATCTTCCCGCACCTTCCTTATCAGGGAGGGGGAGGGTAAGCCTCTTACCGGATAAATGAACTTTGAGGGCTTTAAATATTTTTTGGCCGGAAGTGGATTCCCTCCTATCCTCCAGATGTGAAGATGGACCGGTACCCCTGGCAGTCTATGGCTGATACTGATCCTCGTATTGCAACAAAAAGGACAAAAGCAGCTAATAGTGCATTATCCTCAGACCAAATTTATTAGGTAAAATGGAGTACACTTATAGAAGTATTATTCTTAATCAGTAGGTCTAGTAACGCATTGTTTGTTGTTGGTGCGTTCACCATCTGACCTTTGAAAATGTCCTGAAAAACATTTAGAAATGACAAACCTTAGATGAATGCACGGTTTCTTTTGCCCAGTCTATATCTGGATAATTAAAATACCCCATTATAATAATATTTCCCATCCTTGTTGCCATTCCAAGCTGTAATAGAAGTTGTTATTTGACAAATTTATGTAATTTATGTTCTTTTTCTCTCCTGCAATTTCCAAAAACATGAGGAAAAAAAGGACATTTTCAAAAGACTCACCATGCCTTTCAGAAAATTCTTTGGAGTGTTTGCTTTCCAAAATGTGGCAATTTTGTGGGTGTTTCCACTTTCAAGGTGCGCCAGGGCCTAGCTCCAAAAAGTGATAGGTCAGGAAATTAGATGTGAAATTTTTGCCACTGGAATGCTTGAAGGTGCCCCTTGGATTTTGGGTCCCTCTACCCATCTATGCTCACACATGCTCATATCCCTAGGGATATGCACATACTCACACATGTCATATCCATATACTCAGGAGGCATGGCAGAATGTGTTTTGGGTTATGATTGTAGGTATGCCTATGCTATGTGTGAAAAATACCTTGTTAATTTAGCACAATTCCCAGCCGTTTTGCTGGATATGGGTCCCCCTGGGTCACCGGGTGCAACAAAAGTACCCTTGAGCATGTTTCCCCAAGTGTGAGCACCGAGACAATGACCAGTCCAGTATCCTTGGGTTTTTGTATTTATTTTGTAACTTGGATAGGAGAAGGGATGAGTGGGATACTCCTGGAACTAAACTATGCACAATTTGGCGGAGACACTTGAATACTGCTGTTTGGCGCTGACTTGACGCTGGCTAACGCTGGCCAGATGCCTGTTAACGCTGACTTGACTTGAGACTGCTTTCTCACTAAAGAAGTCCTCTTTAAAGCTTCCCCTAAGCACTCCTGCTGAGGTAGCCATTTGAGTACACTGCTGCACTGCTGAACACTTCAAGGCCCGCACCGCCGCCCTCTTTTCTCTCGCTAATCTTCAGAGTTTAGACACTGGCATCCCCTTTCTCAATCACAACTACTGGTTATCTGGCTCCTGGATCCCTTTGACCTTCAGGAGTGGCCCCCTCTCTCAGGCAGACCCCCTGGGCAGTTTTGAATACTCACAACACTATTTTTCCTGGAAACTTTTGCCCAGCAGCTCCACTCAGTCCACAGCACTCTGGATCCTTCCTGCAGCCCAGCTCAACCTCCGATCCTCTAGGCTGACCACCCAGGACACCCTCACTTGCTCTGACAGGAGGAGAGACAGGCGTCACCCTCTTCCTGGGACTCTGCTTCCCGCCAAAGACACCCTGTCACATGCTCCCCTCAGACTTATATCTCATCCCAGGGTGCATTGCGGCAAACTCTGCCCACTGAGACAGTTAAAAGCCCTGGTGTGCTATTGGCTAGGTTTCCTCCACTGTCCAATAAGAGCCATCATTGGAAACAGTGGGGAGACTCCCCAGACTCAACAGATCACACCTGGAAACATCATAACTATATGATCAGGCCCACCTGATAAGCAGACAGGGCCACATATATGATTTTCCCTAGCATCTACCTAGGAGGGTGCTACATCAAAATGACAAAATGTTTTATTTAATTTCTTCATTATCCCAAAAAAAAATAGTTACAAAGAATTACAACTTCAAAAAGCTCACAAGGCCTCTTATTAAATACCTTGGACTGTTTACTTTCCTAAAAGGGGTAATTTGGGGGTATTTGTTCTTTCCTGGCATTTAAGGGCCTCAAGAAATGAAATAGGCAATCAGTACATCAGGAATGATCCATTTTCAAATATAAATACCATAGTTTGTAGGCTCTATAACTTTCCAACAAACTAAAAAAATATACACTGATTTGGGTTAATATTACCAAATAAATGTAGCAGAATACATTTTGGCCTACATTTACAAAAAAAGAATATTTATTTGCAAGATTATATAAGAGAAACTAAGAAAAATACCAAAAAAAACCCAGTTGTTATTAAATACCGCCAAAAGAAAGCTCTCTCTGTAATTGTCATTTGAGTGTATGTGTAATTGTTATTTAAAGTGGGACAGTAAAAGAAAAATGGCCTGGATTGTAGGGATGGGCTTGATGTTCGAGTCGAACCTAAGTTCGACTCGAACATCGGGTGTTCATGTGTTCGCTGAACCCACGAACACCCGGGGCGCTCGGCGGGAAGTTCGCCCGCCGATGAGCGCCCCATGATGCACTGCGCAAATGCAGTGTATTAAGTGCTTGTGATTGGCCAAAGCATGGACCTGACCTGTATTTTTTGACCAATCACAGCACAATGTCCTGTCAGAGCCATGATTGGCCAAAGGCACGGTGCCTTTATCCAATCATGGCTCAGGGGCTAAGTCCACGCCCCACACTATATTAGGCTGCTGCTTACACGGCAGCCATGTATAGTGTGTTACAACAGAGATTAGGAAGGTAGTTAGTGGATAGTGTGTTGAGTTAGTTTAGTGCAGTCAATGTAGTGTACAGGCATACCCCACTTTTAAAATGTATTGGTATGTTGTAGTCCTCTTGGTGCTCCCCAAGTTTTGTTTCCCTGTTGGCCATGTCAAGCCGACCAATATTTCCCATAGAGGCCAATGTTAAAGACAGGGAGCAGTGCGATTCCAAGCTGACCACGTTTTCCCATGGACGCCAATGTTAAAGACAGGGAGCAGTGCCATGTCAAGCTGACCAAGATTTCCCATAGACGCCAATGTTAAAGACAGGGAGCAGTGCAATGCCAAGCTGTCAAATATTTCCCATAGATGCCTTTGATCACTAAAAGCTGAAAATTGGTCTAGGCAGGAAGAGGGTGAAAGTGTCCTGTATTTAAGTGGTTAAGGGGGAACCCTATGACACCCTTTGGGTCTGGTATAGATTTTAAGGGGAACTCCACGCCAAAATTAAAAAGAAAATAAAAAGTGTGGGACCCCCCCCCCCCAAAAAAAAATCCATACAAGGCCCTTTGGGTCTAGTACAGATTTTAAGGGGAACTCCACATCAAAAATTTTTAAAAAATGAAATGGGGTGCCCCCAAAATCCATACCAGCCCCTTATCCGAGCATGCAGCCTGGCAGGCAAGGATGGGGGGGGAGCGAGCTGCTTACCCTTAATGTGGGGATAAAAACAAAAAGCAGAGCGCCTCTAAGTGTTATCAGTTTAATTAAAAGGGTAATGCAGGTACAGGAAAACTGCTCACATTTAAAACAGTATAAAATAGCTCATCTGTTAGGTGGTCTGCAGGAACACAGGGGTCCACGGCTGGATGTTAGTAGCTCCAAGAGATGGTGCAGGGGATGCTGAAGGAGGGAGATGTCTGGAGAGCCAAGAGACCAGATAGTAGGATGGTCAGCAGCTTCAGGAAGGTGTTCTGTTCCTCAGGGAGACACCTGGTGAGCCGAGAGACCGTTAGGTAGAATGGCTGTCGGCTTCAGAAGGGCGCCCTGCTCCTCAGTACATCCGGCGCCAACAGATAGGGGAGCCCAGCGTGACAGATCCAGCAGCCAAACGCACAACGCGTTTCCGAGCGTGCGCAGTAGCCCCATGGACCCCTGTGTTCCTGCAGACCACCTAACAGATGAGCTATTTTATACTGTTTTAAATGTGAGCAGTTTTCCTGTACCTGCATTACCCTTTTAATTAAACTGATAACACTTAGAGGCGCTCTGCTTTTTTTTTTTTTTTTTTGTTTTTATTTTCACTTTCAGAGCTGACTTCTCTCTGCAGCTGAGCTGGCCCTGAGTGTAATCTATTTCAGCCATCAACTACACCAGATTAATGACTATACATGAACTGCATACCCCTTGATGCTATATAGGTATGTGTGATGCGCCAACTCTTATCCTGCTTGTTAATGTGGGGAGGGTGCTTTGAGGTGCCCCCCAAAGCCCCTTGCCCCCATGTTGATGGGGACAAAGGCCTCTTCCCGACAGCCCTGGTCTGTGGTTGTGGGGGTCTGCAGGTGGGGGGCTTATCTAAATCTAGAAAATCTCCCCAGATCCCGCCCCCCCTATGTGAATGGGTAACGGGTACATCATACCCCTACCCATTCACCCAAAAAGTGTACGAAAAAATAAACACAAAAGACCTTTATTCAAAAATAAAAAATAGTGCCCCTCAATGTAAATCCATTGTCAATCAGGATACCCGCCGCACTCGGAAAAAAAAAATAAAATTAAAGACGCTTCCGCCTTTTCTGAGGGGTCCCACCGTATACCGCTTTTGAGCTTTGACAGCTCTTTGATAGGCAAGGGGCGGGGTCTCCCGGTTACGTCACCCGGTTGCCGGGTGACGTACTGGATGCACCGGCTGGTTGCTCCCGTCCTACCGAGAGACCCGGGCAGAGCCACGGAAGGCGTCGGGAGGGGGGGCATCCCACTCGCTAGGATACCGATTGAGCGGCTCCCGAGCTGCATCAGTCATTACTGCCGGAAAGCCGACAGCCGGCTCTAAAAAATGGTACTGGGGTAATGCCTCTAGCTAGAGGCATCACCCCGGTACAACCACTTAAAGTCAACCGACGTAGACCTACGTGGGTGGGCGGTAAGTAGTTAAGCATCATTAAAACCACTGCTACTGTAAAAACAATCATTTTAAAACTTTTTTTTGCATTGTTGCATGTCCACCAGGGCAGTACCCAGGTCCCCATACACTTTGTATGGCAATAACTTGCATATATGCCTTTAAAATGAAGGAATTGATTTATCATGTTCGTGTCCCATAGACTTTAATAGAGTTCGCATGTTCGCTAGAACATTTCCCCTGTTCAAGGTGTTCTGGTGTGAGCCGAACAGGGGGGTTGTTCGGCCCATCACTACTGGATTGGAAGGGGGTGAAGCATCTTGGACTTTAGGTGGTTATTAAGTATGGTATTCTCTGCAGCAAAACTTTTCAATATTTATACTATGTTTTCACAAAAACCCAATATATTTTTAAACTTGTTGGTTGAACCTCCTTGCTTCTGCTCGTTTAGAAACAGTGATCTGTCCAAAAACACTTAAAATGGAAATCACATTCTGTTTTAAACTTCAAATAAAAATAGAATCATTTTGTTTTTCCAGATCCAATCTGCATGCTCTCTACCTCGGCACCATAACCGTGCCCAAAGGGTATAATAGCTGTGCTGCAATTCTTTATATTATTTCTATCTTCTGTCTGGGAGGAGATAAACTATTTTTTTTGGAAGATGTGCCTGCTTAATACCGAAATGTGTAAAAGTTATGATTAAGCACTCCTAGTGTAAACTGTGTTAACTGTATCACTGTACTGTATCTCCTGGTGCTGTTTTGTACCGTGTGATGGAATAAAGGACTTTTATGGACGGATTCCACAGTGTGCGGTCAGTTCTTGCTTTTCAGTGCTTGATACCTAAGAAATGGTGGCTGGCCCAAAAAGGCCTAATATCTGTGATGCTAAACTTTAAAATGTTTCTCTTTTCTGTTTTTCTGCTAAGAAACTCATAAATTGCAGCCTGTCCATACAGGCTTAAAATATGTGGTGCTAAACTGTAAAATGTTGGCTTTGCCATTCTCTAAATTAAGACTTGGGCACTGGTCATATGTGGCCAATGATGTCCCTACCCCTGTCCTATCACTGCTCTACACTATCTACACTACTGTATCAGGAAGCTTTCATTAGGCAAGCAGTACCGTCAGGGTGTGTCGAGTGTGATGGGTTTGTCAGGTTTTTAATTTTAACAAATCAGCAGGTGGCAGGTATCATGGTGAACAGTGTATTTACATCAAGGGACTTATTTTTGTTATTTTTTTAATAAAGAACTTTTAGTGTTTTTATTTCATTTCAGGGTTACATTTTTTTGTACTATGTACCGCTTTACTCATTCACACACACAGGGGGGGGGGGGGTACTTAAGGTTGACTGTTATCTGTGGACCTACCTTCCTATTTTTAAAAGGTTTAAAGGGAACATTCCGAATCCGGAAAGCCCCTGCCAGCAGACCCTCCCAACCACCAGCCAGGGTTGTAGGGAAGTGTCACTTGTCCTCATCAACAAGGTACTTTGCCTAGAGGGGTACTTTGCACACTTGTCCAGCCAAAAAGTTATACTACTGTATGCAACTTGTTTTTTTGTACTGATTGACAATTTCTATGACTAGTGTAAGATTAATTTTTTTTTCAAAGTGTATACTTTGCAACAGATTTCTTTGCTACTTCCAGCTAAAAATAACCTAATAAAGACGATTTATTTTGGAAATCAACCATAGTGGGTTGCTGCTGCTGTATATAAGCCAATGAATTATGAAAAAGTAAAATAAATAATACACATACAATTTATGTAATGCCACATACTCACCAATTGTGGGTACTGGCCTTCCCATGTGGGTTTAAATACTAAAGACATCACCACCATCGAGTGAACCGAACAAACCACTTGGATGAAAAATACAAAATTTTCTAGATTTATCAGCAGGTGTTTGATTTACTACTATGAGAAATACTATGAACTGGTTGACTACAAAAATAAAATATTTATGTTTTAGGGCCTATTCACAATATTGCAATTTATGTAAGATGAGCAAAATGTTACACACAGTGGCTAGCAAAAAAGTGCGAGCACAACACGTGCAACAAAGGATCCTAGAAATGATCCATTCCACAATTAATGAAAACTTTCCAATCCACAGGGAATAGCCAACGCTTTTAGCAATTACTACCGGTCCTTATATGACCTTCAAAACTATGCTAATACAATACAACCATCAGACTCTGTCTTAACATTCTTTTTGCAGTCGTGTAACCTACCCCATTTGTGTCATGATCAGCTTCTTAACTTTTCCCAACCCTTTACTCCTCAAAAAGTGAAATGTGTTATTAAAAGTTTTCCCAATTCCAAGTCTCCAGGTATTGATAGTTACTCTAATGAGTAGTATAAACAACCAAGTGAATTGGTTTCCTCATTTAACTTCAGTGTTCATTCTAGCCATGTCCTCCAAGTTCATTTCCCTGTGAAATGCTCCAGGGTCTTATTGTAACAATGCCTGAGCCCAATAAGAACCCCTCAATCCCTGCTAATTACAGAACCATCTCACTAATCAACACTGATGTTTAAATTGTTGCTAAGGCCCTTGCCCAAAGATTGGTGAATGCTTTGCTTACTCTGATACACCCAGATCTCTGGCAGATAAGCCCCTGTCTAGGCGCCTTATCAACTTACCCAGTAGGTGGGGACTGCAAAGGTTTCTTCTCTAGTTTTGTTTTTCACTAGAGCAGAGAGGGTCTTTGATGGAGTCCACTGGGGGTACCTTAGGGCTGTCTTATATAATTTCGGAATAATTGGTTGGTTACAATCTGCCATCTTGTCCCTCTATTCTTCCCCAAATGCGAGAGTATTCACCTCTGGCATGTTGTCTACAGTTACAGTATGTCTATATCCAATAGTACAAGACAAGGATGTCCGCCTATTTTTTCATTAACCATGAAACCTTTGGCTGCTGAGATCTAATCCCTGTATTAAAAGTATTCAATTCCATGACTTAGTCCATAAAATAAGTCTATTTGTGGACAATGTCATTTTAATGCCCCCTGACCCTAAAACATCTCTACTTAAAGAACAATAAAATTCCTTATTTAGCAAAACCTCCTGTTATAAATTGAATGCTAGAAAATCCAAAATCATTGTTATTCATATATCCCATACCCTCCTACTTTTTCGAACAATTTCCTTTCCAATGGACATCATCGACCCTCCCTTCCTTGGCATACAATTGGCAGCCTCCACTACCCAACTATTTGTCCTGAATAGCGTTGAGCGAACACGGACTGTATTATTCGTGTTCGTACCGAATAATTGGATTTTTTGTACCCGAACACGGACACGGACACTTTACTGTATGTTCGGGTAAAAATCCGTGTTCGGTCGTTTTATTTCCGGGTTTTGCATGCTTTGGCGCTCTTTTCATGGCGGGCTTTCAACAGCCAATCAACAATCGTTTAACTGGTGTGCCTTAAGCCATCCCAGCCATGCCTGCAAATGTCTCAGTAGCTGTGATTGGCCGTCTGAAGCATGTGACCAAGTCTTTATAAGTTCCAGGCAGCCGCAGCGTCTTCATTCTGCTGCTTAGATCAGGGACAGAGCACACATCAATGTGCTGGCTGCTGATTAGGGAAAGACAGGCAGGAAAAAACCATTTGTGTCCGGATAGAATTGAGGGACAGGTCGGAGTGTTTAGGTAGGGCGAGTTGTAGGCATTTTAGGGATAGAGTCTGCTGAATTATAGGGTCAGTGTCTTCTACAAAGTACAATCGATATTGCTGTGTGGGGGGTGGGGTGACTCTTCTCAATCCTGTTAGGGAGAGGCTGCTGCTGCTGAATTTTAGGGAAACTGTGTTCTACAAACTACAATCGATATTGCTGTGTGGTGTGGGATAGGAGATAGGCAGGTGTCAGTGATCCACATCCATTTTTCTGTGTGTGAGCTGCAGTGAACACAATCTTTTTGGGCTGCAGTGAACACAATCTTTTTAGGGTGCAGTGAACAACGTCCTTTTTGGGGTGCAGTGAACAAAATATTTTTGGGGTGCAGTGAACAAAATCCTTTTTGGGGTGCAGTGAACAACATCCTTTTTGGGGTGCAGTGAACACATTATTTTTGGGGTGCAGTGAACAAAATCCTTTGTGGGGTGCAGTGAACACAATCTTTTTGGGGTGCAGTGAACAAAATCCTTTTTGGGGTGCAGTGAACAACATCCTTTTTGCGGTGCAGTGAACAAAATCCTTTTAGGGTGCAGTGAACACAATCTTTGTGGGGTACAGTGAACAGAATCTTTGTGGGGTGCAGTGAACACAATCTTTGGGGGGTACAGTGAACACAATCTTTTTGGGGTGCAGTGAAAAAAATCCTTTGTGGGGTGCAGTGAACACAATCTTTGTGGGGTGCAGTGAACACAATCTTTTTGGGGTGCAGTGAACAAAATCCTTTGTGGGGTGCAGTGAACACAATCTTTGTGGGGTGCAGTGAACACAATCTTTTTGGGGTGCAGTGAACAAAATCCTTTTTGGGGTGCAGTGAACACAATCTTTGTGGGGTGCAGTGAACACAATCTTTTTGGGGTGGAGTGAACAAAATCCTTTTTGGGGTGCAGTGAACAACATCATTTTTGGGGTGCAGTGAACAACATCCTTTTTGGGGTGCAGTGAACACAATCTTTTTGGGGTGCAGTGAACAAAATCCTTTGTGGGGTACAGTGAACACAATCTTTGTGGGGTGCAGTGAACACAATCTTTTTGGGGTGCAGTGAACAAAATCCTTTTTGGGGTGCAATGAACAACATCCTTTTTGGGGTGCAGTGAACAAAATCATTTTTGGGGTGCAGTGAACACAATCTTTTTGGGGTGCAGTGAACAAAATCCTTTGTGGGGTGCAGTGAACACAATCTTTGTGGGGTACAGTGAACAGAATCTTTGTGGGGTGCAGTGAACACAATCTTTGGGGGGTACAGTGAACACAATCTTTTTTGGGGTGCAGTGAACAAAATCCTTTGTGGGGTGCAGTGAACACAATCTTTGGGGGGTACTGTGAACACAATCTTTTTGGGGTGCAGTGAGCAAAATCCTTTGTGGGGTGCAGTGAACACAATCTTTGTGGGGTGCAGTGAACAAAATCCTTTTTGGGGTGCAGTGAACAACATCCTTTTTGGGGTGCAGTGAACACAATCTTTTTGGGGTGCAGTGAACAAAATCCTTTGTGGGGTGCAGTGAACACAATCTTTGTGGGGTACAGTGAACAGAATCTTTGTGGGGTGCAGTGAACACAATCTTTGGGGGGTACAGTGAACACAATCTTTTTGGGGTGCAGTGAACAAAATCCTTTGTGGGGTGCAGTAAACACAATCTTTGGGGGGTACAGTGAACACAATCTTTTTGGGGTGCAGTGAACAAAATCCTTTGTGGGGTGCAGTGAACACAATCTTTGTGGGGTGCAGTGAACACAATCTTTTTGGGGTGCAGTGAACAAAATCCTTTTTGGGGTGCAGTGAACAACATCCTTTTTGGGGTGCAGTGAGCACAATCTTTTTGGGGTGCAGTGAACAAAATCCTTTGTGGGGTGCAGTGAACACAATCTTTGTGGGGTGCAGTGAACACAATCTTTGTGGGGTACAGGGAACAGAATCTTTGTGGGGTGCAGTGAACACAATCTTTGGGGGGTACAGTGAACACAATCTTTTTGGGGTGCAGTGAACAAAATCCTTTTAGGGTGCAGTGAACACAATCTTTGTGGGGTGCAGTGAACAAAATCCTTTTTGAGGTGCAGTGAACACAATCTTTGTGGGGTGCAGTGAACACAATCTTTGTGGGGTACAGTGAACACAATCTCATACTTCTGAAGATTTGAGGGTGCTGCCTGTTCCATACTCCTCCTCCTACTGCTCAACCATCCTTTTAGGGGTACAAACAATAGTAATTGGGGCCTAGTGTGGTGGTGTACGTGTGAGATACATACACTTTCTTTTTGATCATATTTCCTATTCCGCTATTCAATAAAAACCTTTGAGGATCAATTGAATTGCGGGATAGTCTGTGTCGGTACGTGTGAGATCCACCTTTCCAAGTTTTTGAGGTTCATCTCATACTTCTGAAGATTTGAGGGTGCTGTCTGTTCCATACTCCTCCTACTCCTCATCCATCCTTTTAGGGGTAGAAACAATAGTAATTGGGGCCTAGTGTGGTTTTGTACGTGCGAGATACATACACTTTTTTGGATCATATTTCCTATTCCGCTATTCAATAAAAACCTTTCTAGGGCAAGATCTTAAATTACAGAAATATGAGGAGACCGTCAAATAAGGGTCGTGGCCTGGGTCGTGGTGCTGCTGCTAGAGCTCCTGTTGCAAGGAGAGGACGTGGTCGATCTGTGCCAGCTACACGCACAAGTGAAACACCTTCCTCAAGTGTGAGTAGGCGACAGAACCTGCATCAGTATTTGGTAGGGCATCATACGCCCCTAGAAGTGATGAGGCCAGAACAAGTGGAGGCGATAGTAGATTGGTTTGCTGCTGACAGTGCCTCCAGTTCCTTCACATTGTCTCCCACCCAGTCTACTGCAGAAAGGTCACAGTTGGCACCTGCAGCCAATGTCCAACCGTCTTTCACCTCACCCCCTTGCAAATCAGGCAAGCAGTCTGAGCCCCAAGCCATACAGCAGTCTCTTCTTCTTTTTTATGACTCTGTCAGCAGGGTTTCCCAGGGCCATCCACCTAGCCCTGCCCCAGAAGTGGAAGAGATTGAGTGCAGCGATGCCCAACCACTTATTTCTCAAGATGAGTACATGCAAGGATCATCGCAGCACGTCTCCGATGATGACGAAACGCAGGTGCCAACTGCTGTGGCGTTCAGCATTGTGGAGACCGACAAGGAGGGCAGGGGTGAAGACTGGGTGGAAGATGATGTGGAGGACGATGAGGTCCTCGACCCCACATGGAATGAACGTCATGCAGGTGACCTGAGTAGTTTGGAGGAAGAGGCGGTGGTCGCACAGAGCCACCAGCACAGCAGAAGAGGGAGCAGGGTGCAGAAGCGGAGCGGCCGTGCCCTAGACACTACGCCCGCTACTGCCCAATGCAGCAAGGGAACGAGCGCACCAAAGTCAGCTCAAAGGAGTTCTCTAGCGTGGAAGTTCTTTAGAAAATGTGCTGATGACAGGACACAAGTGGTTTGCACCCTGTGCAATCAGAGCTTGAAGCGAGGCATAAACCTTCTCAACCTGAGCACAACCTGCATGATCAGGCATCTAAGTGCAAAGCACGAGCTGCAGTGGAGTACACACCTTCAAAACCAAGAAACGTCTCTGGCTCATCCTGCTTCCTCTTCTGCTGCAGTCTCGGCCGCTCCAGCCACATCTTCTCCCCTCTAACACTAGTTCTATTTCTGTGCCCATGGAGACCCTACAGCAATTCATCCCAGATCTGCCAATTTCCTCTTGGAATTAGAAGAGTTTGACCTATCTCTCCCACCTGTACGCTGGGCAGACTATCCGCTCATTTGAATCCCTGAGAGAAAAATGTTGGTTAACCTTTTCTGATTACTTCACATACCTCTGTATACATCAATTCCTGTATAAACATTCACTACCTTTACGCATTAAAATTCATACTAATGTGTATGCCTACTTTGCTGACACATCCCACCACTGTAAGGGCATATATGGCAGTAAAACTTGCGCTTATGGTATAGTGTAAATAAATAGATGGAATATAAATAAAAAGTGTCTGTGCTCTCAGTAGCTGCTTGCTGCAAATTAAAGTGCTAGTGCTTTTAAATTAATGTTAACCTGGTGTTGCAGCGCTGCTCAATTGAGCTGCGCTGCAACACCAGGTTCACAGTAAGGGGATAACCTTGTTTTGCACACTAATTAAATAGTAACATTACCGTCTGCAAATCTAATACCATGCTTAAAGGGGTAGTAAAGTCAAAAAGGTTTTGGCCATTGGCTCCCACTGCTATTAATCAAAGTCAGTTAGCCAATCATGAGAGGACAGGGCCAAACCATAGCTGTGTATCTGAATGGACATAGGGAGCTGCAGCTTGGCTCGGGTGCCACCATAGCAAGCTGCACGTTTGTTATTATTGTTACTGAACCTTTAGTATCACTTTAAGTGGGAACCAGAGCTCTCCAGTACATTCTCTGAAAATTCTTACATACATACATACAAAACCTCCAGCTACAGGGGTGTGTGGCTCAACCCTGTTCTGGATGGCAGCACACTGACACAGCTCTGGTCCACGGCGGCTCCACAGGGGGATCAGCGGGAGTAGATTCTGCCTGACAGGCACATCTGCTCCACACAAGTCCAGTGATGTGGGGGGGAGATGTCTAAATGGAGGAAGGACACGGTTCGCTCAGCCAAAATGGTGCTGGGAGCAGCCCCACAAGCTGCAGCAGTGAGACAAAGGGAGGAGGAGAGCCTGCCAGTGTCAGCGTAGGACACCTGCAAACCTGAGGTGAGCCTTTCACACACACCCTATACTGGGAGCTTGGCCTTAGAGAACTCCATTGATGCTTTTCCTACCACCACCCAGCCAGTACTAGACACTGCTTTAAAGATATGCTGGTTTATCTACAAAGCTCCATTTATGCTGACATTCTCAAGCTTGGCCAATTTAAAGTTGACATACACCTATTGGATGACCAGGTCTTGAACTTAGATTGAAAGATGGGGGGAGTTCACATCCAACTTTATTGAAAGGATATGCACAGTAAGCAAGAGGAGCACATGGAGTGGATGAAGGCCAAATTGGCCAATTCGGAAGATCGCTCACGCAGAAATGATGTTAAAGAGGAAGTAAACCCTCCTCTGACACTTTTACCTATAGGTAAGCCTATGATAAGGCTTACCTATAGGTACTGTAAATATCTCCTAAACATGTACCGTTTAGGAGATATTTACCTTACATGCAGCCAGTGACATCACTGGTGCATGCGCTCTGAAGAAACGGCCGCTGGGGCCGTTCCTTCAGAGTCCCGTGCCGTGACCGTTGGCTCCCGCGTGCGTGCGCGGGAGTGACGTCACCTCGGCTCTGGCCAATCAGATGGCCGGATGCCGTGATCCCGGAAGTCCCACAAGACACGACCATTCAAATCCACTTCTATCACATCAGGGGCTGACAGAAACCCTGCAACACTTCCCAAGCAGTACGCCAGGCTATCCTTCTTTGCAAATCTCTCGCAGTACACAATGAACAAATGCAAGAACCAAGCCACCATCACTAAACCCCTGCAAAACCACTGCATTGCATAAATTGAAACTAGTGGTAACCAGGGAGGGGAAAAATACCATATCAAATCCCTTGAAGAGGGACTGTCCCTGTTCCGTCAATGAAACATTCTGGAACATCGGCTCCAAAGAGGTCACCTAATCCATAATCGCAGACAGGATGACGCAAGCTGGAAGAGATCTGACCGCCCAGAAGATATGATCACTTGAAATGGCTCCCCTGGCCACAAAACATCTACACTAGCCCCGTTAGTTGCCCTTAGTATGGACCTTTGCTGTTTACCCCCAGTCAGTAGTCGTGGTTTACTGTACTTTCTGCTTTCTTTTTATAAGAGACACTTTTTCACACCCTTTGATTGCATTAACTATCTTTCTAACATTCTCTGTTTAACCCTCGGTCTACCGGCAGGGTCCAGTGGACCATGTAGGTAGTTTGTGTTGTGTTTTTTTTTTTTTTTTTTGTCTTTGCAAACGTCTCCTTTATTGGCTTTGATAAAAGGCTGTAGTAACTTCTGTATACATGCCCTTAAGCAAGGGAATCTGCATTGATATGCACAACTTAAGATTTAACAAGTTATAGGCCTACAGTTGGCGCGGACCATTTTCTGAGGGTAGTACACATGTGGCATTCACTGACCTAGTACATCTAATAAATCAGAACTGAGATGTAGAATTCATGTATAGCCAAGCACAACTGGGTTGTATCCTACTGCAAAGAAAGTTGGGTGGTCAGTTTTTACTTGTCCCTAGTGTATACAAACTAAACATTTTCGGCATAAAATAGAAAGCCCCATATGGAGCAATGCATAAGACAGAATCCAAGTAGATAAGACTATAGCTGGCACCTTTAGGCCCGTCAGTGGAAGCGCATGTTACCTTACTCCATAGAAGTCTGTCAAATCAGGACAAGACAGCTTACCTCCCAATCCTTACAGGTATAGACTAGTTATGTAGTCTTTACACTCAGTGAATGCATCACTAGATTACAGTTATCCATACACACACCACTACAGGGCACCTTGTACAATTTTATTAGTGTCAAAAAATATAGCAGAGAAACAGGAATAAAGATTTCACAAATAAAACGGATAAAGAGGGCAGGAAGCAGGACAAAGCTCAGTCATGGGACTCCCCTAGTGTGTGTTTGTCAAAGAGGTATTCAGCCATGCCATTTTGTGGGGCTCCCATCTTGCGCAGGTTGGTCACATGATCACCAATCTCCTTTATGGATTTCACTTGCTCATCCAAGTAATGGGTTTCAATGAAGTCACAAAGATGAGGGTCATTGCGATCTGTAGCCAATTTGTGCAGATCCAAAAGGGACTGGTTGACATTTTTCTCCAGCTGCAGAGCACATTCAAGAGCCTCCAAACCACTGCCCCACTCATCACGGTCTGGCTTCTTCACATCCTGCAAAAATATCCTCCCTCCGCGTTGGTTCTGCATCTTCATAAGTTTCTCTGCATGCTCACGTTCTTCATGGGATTGGTGCAGAAAATATTTTGCAAAGTTCCTCAATGCCACATCGTCACGATCAAAGTAATAAGACATAGACAAGTACACGTAGGATGCGTACAGCTCCAGGTTGACCTGCCGGTTGAGGGCGGCCTCGCAGTCCTGGTGGAAATTCTGGCGAACCTGGCAGTTCATGGTGTCCAATGGCGGGTTCCGTTCAATCACTGTTGAAGCGCGAACCCAATAATCTCTATAACGAACGAGGCGAGCAGTCTGTGTTGTGTTTTTTTAATGGAATTTATTATTTTTATTTGATGAGAGCTTATGACTTTTTTTTACTGATAATTAGAGAGTTATAAATCTGAAAGCATGAATTTTTTGTATTTACACTTTTTCTGTAAATTAAAATTTTAACATTGTACACTGGCAGGATCCATCGGAACCATGTTGCTCTTCAATAGTTTCTCCGTTATGACTTATCAAGTCACATGATTACTGTACTGCACTCTGTGAGCCATTTTCAGTCTGCAAGTTTGGACATGTTTCTGAATGTTAGGACTTGCTTTTTTAGCTTTTGAAGATGTGTTATGCTTTCCTGACTTGGTGTAGTTTCATCATGGTTCGTAAATGCCTCAGGAACGAAGAAATACTTTGCTTGTTGAACTCAGATTCTGAAGAAGATCAACATGCATCAGATTACGAGCCATCGGATGACAAAAACGAACTAGATGACATCCTTGTAGAAGACAACTCAGATTCTGATGATAGCACCGTCACAGCACCTACCACCCAGACCAATTTGTCATCTTCATCTGCGAATATAACTATTTACTATTCAAAAGATAAGAATGAAAAATGGAATTCTGTGCCTATCAACAATTCACAAGGCAGAACGAGGCAATTGAACATCATTCGAGAAACACCAGGTGCCAGCTGTTTTGAAAAAAGACAGACAGACACAATCAAATCTTTATTCATGCTTTTCTTCTGGAAACCCTTTGCTGAAACCATCTGTAAATGGACCAATAAAGAAGGTTCGGCTGTATATGGAGCTTGATGGTCTAATCTAACTACAGCTGAATTGTACAAGTTCATTGGTGTACTCATTTTGATTGGCGTCTACAAGGGTAAGAATGAAGAAGTGTCTCATTTATGGAGCAGAGAACATGGTCGCCCAATATTCAACAAATCAATGAGCAGAACTCTCTTTCAGAACATTTACAGAGTTCTGAGATTTGATGATCTGCTGTTAGATGACAAAACCGTTCTACTGATCAGTTGCAGTCCGATCGAGAATGCTTCAATCTGTGGGTAAAACCTTTTTCTGGAGCATTTGTTCCTAAAGAGTCGATGACAGTTGATGAACAACTAGTAACCTTTTGTGGCTTGTTGACCTTTCAAACAATATAGTCCACTGAAGCCAGGAAAATATGGAATAAAAATATGGGCAATATGCTACAGTAGAACTTCCTATGCATCCAATATGCAGGTGTACACTAGGAAATGGCAAGACCAAGGAAGGGAAGTTAATCGGGGGAGCAAATGGTAATGCATGTGGCTCAAGGAATATTATATTCTGGAAAAAACATCACTTGTGATAACTTCTTCACGAGCCTGCAGTAAGCTAAATAAGCTAGAAAATCACGGTTGTTGGAACAATTCGTAAAAACAAAAAGAACCACCCCAAGAATTTGTGACCATGAAAAACCTAAATGTCTACTCTACTCTATTTGGTTTCCAGAAAGACATGATGATTGCATCATACTGTCCCAAATGAACAAAGTGGTTATCCTCATGAGCTCTATGGATTCCCAACCCATTGTTTAAAACCGAGAAGACAAAAAAACAGAAATAATTTAGTCATACAATGGGACAAAAGGAGGCGTTGATACGTTGGATCAGATGGTTCATACTTACAGTACTAAATAAATAACCAGAAGATGGCCAATGGTTATATTTTATAACATGATGGATGCTAGTACTATCAATGCCTACATTATCTGGATGTCACTAAAACCAGACTGGAATGCAAGTAAATCACACAAAAGGAAGGTTTTCCTTACACATCTTGGGAAAGTACTGGCTGGAATATCTGAGGGGCCTGAAGTTCCTGAAACTTCTACCTCAGAAGAACCACCATGAAAGAAAACAATATCTGTCCTAAAAGCAAAGACAGAAAAACTCAAACAGTGTGTCGTGTGTGTAAAATGTATGTTAAGAACATAGTGGTGTGTTTGATCTGTGGACAGTAAAACTTTTTCATCATATTAGCATAACTTTTCTAACTACCTATGCCCTACACCTACATATCAAAATGTAATGATTCTCTCAATTGACAGTTTCTTTATAATTTTTATTGTTATCTGTGAATGTATGTGCAAAATAATATAAGAAGAAATACTCTTCACAGTTAGTGCTCAAAATATGGAGAATACACTTTATTATCACCAAATGAGTAAGCATTTCTTCGTATTTCATGGTTATTCAATATTTTACTAGCTAAAATTATGATCAAAATTCATTATTACCCTGTTTCACAGTAAAAATATTTATACTAAAACTTGATGCAACATTTATTCATTATATGTACCAAACTATAGTACAGGGACCATTGGACCCTGGTGTCGCTAGGTGGTACAAAAAAAAAGCCAGTAGACTGAGGGTTAAGCACCTACGTTTGGAACAAACCCCAGTCTATATCACATCCTCAGACTGAACAGCTACTGTCGCAATGTACACTGCTTGCCTATAAGCTCTGGGTTCTACGAGCCACTTCCAACCCTAGAAGCACCTGAAACCATCCTACTCAACCATTTATCTAATCTAGACATCTCTGTAACCCCAAAAGTTCATAACTCTGCACAGCAATGCCTTTCAAAATCACATCCTTTAATGTAAAGGGGCTAAATAACCCGAATAAAAGACACTCTATATGGAATGACATTACTAAGCTTCAATGCAATGTCTTATGCCTCCAAAAAATGCATTTTAATCATAACACTCCATCCTTCACCCACAAGCAATTCCCCCATGTATACTTTGCGAACGCAATGCAGAAGAAGAGAGATTTCCTAATTGTCATAAAAGATACTGTCCGCCTCAAACCACTCAATATCAGCCTGGAGGACCAGGGCAGATTTATCATTTTGGTGTATGACATCGACAAGGTTATTTACATCATAGTCAATCTTTATGCTCCCAACTCGAGACAAATCTCTGGGCTTCTATCCAAATCCACAAACTCTAGAAGAAGATTCAAAAGAAAAGAAAGGTTCATTTATTACTGTGTGGGGACTTCAATGCTATTCCAGATGGCTCTTATCTGTACCAGATGACATATCGGGCCCCACTCCAAAGGACACCCGTCCTTCTACATTGGGCAACTTTCTCAGGACCAACGCCCTGTTTGACATCTGATGATGCCAACATTCCACAGAACGGGACTTGACGGACAAGTTTCCTCTCCAGGATCTTCAGATATCCACACCATCACATGGTCGGACCACCGTGGAGGGGATAAGTGTCGCAGGGCACATTATTATGTGGCACAATGGTGTTTGTCCAATGTCTAACCCTACTAATACCAAATATATAAACAACCAAAACCAAGACTACTTTAAACATAATGTGCCCTTCGCCATGGATCCCTTCCTCGCATGGAACGCCCAGAAAGCCTACATCAGGGGAGTTATACTGAAACTTGGCGCTCAGGCAAAGCGCCGGAGGACGCACAAGCTTGATTCACTTCTAGCCACTATTGAGAGGCTCGAGGTAGACAATAAGCAGAAGCCTAGTCTCACTACAAGGAACCAACTATCCCAAGCTAGAATTAAATTACGCACCTTCCTCTCAGCCCAGAATGCCGGAAAGCTATATAAACTCAAGTCTAACTTCTATGCCAATGGCACTAAGGTAGGCAAATTATTGGCAACCCAATCTAAACAGAGAGAGGCTTAACATAGAATCCCCTTCCTTAAGCATCCCATCCATGGGACAAATTACAAAACCCCAAGGATATTGCTAATGCATTTGGCACATTCTATAGCTCCCTCTATAATTTGAGTATTGACCCAAAAATGCCAGAACCTTCTGAAAATCTAATCTCTTACTTTCTCAGTAGCATCAACTTACCTAAACTGTCAGATGCCCAATTACAAGACCCTAATAAACTTTTCACAGCCACCAAATTAGAAAAAAATAGTTTTCTCCCTCCCTACTAAAAAGCCCCAGGCCCTAATGGCTTCTAAGCCGCATATTACAGACTCTTTTCATCCTCTCCTCACTTAATGCACTACGGTGAAATTTCAAAAACTCCCACTATCTTTCTGGCTTTAGACACCGAGAAAGCCTTTGAAAAGATCCGTTGGGGCTATCTACGCCATACCCTGTCCAAATTTTGCTTCCAAGGCAATATACTATTGGCAATCTTGGCCCTTTACACCATGCCTTCGGCATCCTATCAGATGGTTTACTCTCTCATGCCTTTAAAATTACCAATGGCACCAGACAGCATGCCCGCTATCACCCATAATTTTTACACTTCTTATAGAGCCCCTAGCACAAAAAAATAACAAATCACCCAATTGTATCTGGTTTATCAATCTTGGACAAAGAATACAAAATCACTCTGCTACTTCCCTACCTTCCTTATAGGAAGTTCTATTGGAATTCAACTTCATATCTTACTATAAAGTTAATGAATATAAATCAAATATTCTCAGCGCTAACCTCTTCAAAACAATCAAATCCCACTTACAGCATACATTCCCAGTTCACTGGGGTACCTCATATATGTCCTATTTAGGGATCTCCTTAACATCTCCCTATTTCAAGCCAATTATATCCCGATACTCACCTCTTCTAAACAAGAGATGGATAGCTTGAGCAAGTTCTATTTGACATCTGCAGGTAGATCTGCAGTCTTTAAAATGTTACTGCTTCCTAAACTTCTATACCTGTATCGGGCACTACCTATTCACGCCCCCTTCTTTTCTTTTTTTTGACTTTGAAACAAATCCTCAGAGCATACATATGGCAAGGTAAAAAGACCAAGGTGCCCTTACAGTACAATTATTAGGCAAAGGAAGGTGGGAGGGATGGGACTACCAGTCATGAAAGACTACCACACGGCAGTAGTGCTATACCAACTTAGGCACTGGCTCATTACCTCAGAGACAAAACAATGGAAAGATATAGAGCAATTTTTTATTCATTCAGGGCGATTCAATTCCTTTATCCTAGCGCAATCATTCTCCAAAACTCCCCCTCATGCAAGCATCCTATTATATCCGTGGCAATAGATGCTTGGTGTCTAGTAGTCTGTACCTACATCTATTATCCCCATTCCCCTGGAGAAATTAAAATGTTTGATACCTAACATACCTTTCTAACAGAGCTCTCTTCTTCAAGACATACTACCCAATGGAGACATGCCCCCCTCCAGTACACTCACTCAGAAAGTCTTTAAAAATTACGCCCTAGGACCATTTCCCACTTATGCAAATATCAACTTACATACAATGAAATTCCTTCCAACCCTTTAGACTACCCAGCAAAACATGGTCCTACAACTTCTCCCAAGGCAAAGGGTATTACTATTATATTTAACCTCCTGCAATCTAAAGCAAAGTTTGTGAAATATTCCTCCCTATTGAAATGGGAACAAGAGTTGGGGTCTGTATTCTAGGAATTGGAGTGGTTGAACGCCATAAATTACAATTCGTCCTACACTAAATGTAAAAACTTCTAGGAAATTTCTCAAAAAATACTCCATAGATTGTATTATTAGTGAAATTTACAAGTATTGATTATGACCTGTGCTGGAGAGGTTGTCAAAGAGTTGGTTCTTTCATCCATATCCTGTGGGACTGTCCAAACCTAAAAAGCTTATGGAACATTCACTCTTATCTCTGAGGTTACTGGGTGCAAGACCAAACCCAGTGCGGCACTGGCACTACTCAGTATAGGAATTGGCACCTTCCCAACAGCGTATAGGTCCGTGGTCATCCATATTCTATTCATTGATAGACTATTAATTCTTAGAAAGTGGAGAGGTTCCTTGGTACCTAACATTTCAGATGTTAAGTCTCAGATGAACCTTACAGTCACCTATGAGCATTGCTTGGCTCTCCAACCCAGAAAGCTAAAACAATTCCATAGAGATTGGGATTACTTAATGAAAGAGCAGGCCCCAAACCTGTAAAAGTAAATATTGGTTTAAAAGCTGGTGCCTAGGCATCTACATGTTTGCGGTTGGAGGCTTTGTACTTATACCCCAAACTATCAGACCCATGAGAGCTTGCTCTTCTGGGTTTGGCATCTGGGCTTCTATCCAGAACTTGAGACCACATGGCTATTTTCCATTACCTGGTTATGAATCTTGAGTGTCATACACATACCTTTCAACTCATATTTTAGTGTTCTTTCTATACATGACAAGCGGTTATAATGCCACTTTTTGTTTTACTATATGGTCAATGTTACAACAATGTTCTAGGGGCGTATAGTGAGATTTTAATGGTGCCCTTTAGAAAACAACAGAGAACACTCTAAGGTATAACAATTTCACATTTTATTAATACAACATTAAAATCCATATATTTAAAATTAAACAACTGTCATCTGGTACAATGGTCTATTCACATCGAAAGTGTGGCCTAATGGATTATCCCAAAATGCACCAGAATTTAGGGCTTTAGTCATTTTCCTTCAATAATTTTCGAAACACAAGGCTTTAATTATTGGTACAATATACCATTTACAGTTAGAAACACTACAACAAACAAATGGTGAAATTAATGAACAGAAAGGCTTGGCTGATTTTGTAAAGATTGCTTCCTTAAGGAGAAATGAACTATAGTTAGTTATCACATCCTCAAAGACTTTTTTTTATTTTTTATTAATAGATATTCTCCAGTATGAAATCAGTATAAAATTTAAATTGGAAATTTTTACACTTTAGAAGTGTTTATAAGAATATCTAACTCATGCAGTATGCTAGGAATACATTTAAAGTATGTTATTAATACATTTAAAGTATGTTATTAATATCCTTTCGTTTTTAAAGTCTCCCTGACTAATAACTGCAATTTTATTTTTTTGCATGCACAAGAGAATTTATTAAGCCAAGAAGCTCACACGAAATTAATGAAAACATTCATGTATTTCAGTGAAAAGTAATTATGGGCAAATTTCTCATATTAAAATGGGTGTTTTGTTCTTTTAAAAATCCAGATTTGTTTTAAAAGCTTCATTTTAAAAATAATTACAGATCACAGTACAAAGTTATCACCCACTGTACTAATACCTATAAACTGTGATTAGGGAATTCTTTATGTACATTATCTTCATTATTAATTGTGGAAAGTTTGTTTAACCCTTTTACTGATTACACTGTACAAATAAATATAAATGGTCATTATGGGTTTTTGCACATTGCGCATCATCTTTTCAAAATTTTCTTTATTAAATATGTTTGTATTAAGCAAATGAAGTTTCAGATTTTCACTGCAAGGGAAAGAAAAATGATATGCTTCATTCTGTACTATTGCCTGAGGTTTCACACAGTGTACTTAATTATGTTCTTTTATTAAATTAAAATGTATACAGATTGATTAAAAAGATGACAAAACTATTGCCATGTAGTAGAGTTTGGCATTAATTTTTTTTCTACATTTTTCCTCCAGAGTCACAACATAAAAGAACAAACACAGCTGCATGTTTTCTCACAGTCCTCCTTGTAATGTAATTTAAGATTCTGAAGAATTCAAGATGTTCAACTTATTACAGAAGGGAATTTGAATTGTAATGCCAAAATTCAAGGTTTTTGTTAGAGTTTAACTATATACTTATCTGTCAATTTGTTATGACTTTGTTGCAAACCAAAGAAACTCTTTTAGCACTTGTTCACTTTTATAATATTTTCTAGCTAATACATATTTTTATTGTGTTATTCATATTCCCAGTTATGTTTAATTGTGTATTTTTTCTCTTGTCATAACTTCAACTATTTTCTGTTCTTCTGATTCTTTTTCAGATGTGTTGTTTGTCATAAGAAATCAGCCGACAGTAGACATATAATAGACAGACAGTAACTGTCAGTTAGTGGCATAGCAGAAGGGTAGCAATATTGCACCTGTAACTGAGTCTTCTCCTATGATACCTATAGGGCCTACCTGGACATATTCATGCACCATTGTTATCTCCATTATCTTGAAGTAATGTGGAAGTGGTAATGGGAATCAGGACGGAGCTTTGGAAGTTTTTTAGTACAGGAGGTAACTTGGCGGTAATGTTCACTACAGGGTGAACCATAATGTAAATACTAAAAATCAAACTGTGAGTACAAAACTGAAGCTCAGAGGTTTCTGCTCATTTCCTGTGCCAGGATCTCTGTGGGGTTGTTTTGCTAAAGGCAATTAGGCCTTTCACTTTGACAGATAATTTTTACTTTGCTATGGAATTTTCTTGTGGCTTAGTACATGTGGTGAAAATTTACTTTTTTAAAGAACACCTAATCAAGAATAAAAAAGAAACCTTATTTTTGCATATATATATATATATATATATATATATATATATATATATATATATATATATTATACACATTATATACAATTGGAAGGATATAGTATGTATCTAAATGAAATGTATTAGTGCAAGAAATGGACCTATGCTTCTATGTTTTATACATCTAAGGTAAAGGTAAATGTACACTTTACCCCTTACTATTCTTGTATGAATATCAGAGGAAGGAATGCAATCTCTGACTTTGTCCCCAGTGGGAAAATTCCTATTGATTCCTAAACACTATGTACAATATATATATTTACCCTTTGTGGATCGCCTGAATAGCCTATCGGTTCCTATATCTTTCTTTTGAGATTCCAATAACAAGATCTTAGATCTTTGTTTTTTTTTAAGGTTTTCTGGTGAGTGCTAGGTATATCATATTTATCAGCAAATAACATGCACCTTAATTTTATGTGGAAAGTTTCAGGAAAAAAAACGTACATTTTAATTAAGAGCTTTGAAGCAAAATAAGGGTCAGTACCCATCAATGCAGCCTTATAAATGCCCATCTGCAGCCTCACCAGTGTCCATCAATGCAGCCTCACCATTGCTCATTATTGCAGTCTTATCTATATCCATATGCAGCTTCACCATTTCCCATCAATGCAGCCTGATCTGTGCTCATATGCAGCCTCATGTATGCCCATATGAAGCCTTACCATTGCCCATAAATGCAGCCTTATCTGTGCCCATATGCAGCCTCAACATTGCCCATCATTGCAGCCTGATCCGTGCCCATATGCATCCTTACCAATGCCCATCATTGCAGCCTGATTTGTCCTTATATGCAGCCTCACTATTGCCGATGATTTCAGCCTGATATGTGCCCATCTGCAGCCTCACCATTGCCCATCATTGCAGCCTGATATGTTCCGGATTACACAGAGGGATCTCCTGTGTACTCGGAGCTCGCAGTCACACACAGTCCAGCCTCTTTGGCCAGCTCTTATGATAGACAGAACACTGGTCCAATTCCGGGAGATGGGATGTCTATCCTAAGAGGCGGTCCAGGAGGCAGGACTGTGTGTGACTGTGAACACCGAGTACACAAGAGATCTCAGCTTTGTGTAATTCATTGGCACTCCTCCCTTCCCCTCAGCCAGGTACAATATTGGCCTATAACACGCACACATGATTTGCCCCCTAGTTTCAGGGGGGAAAAATTGTGTTATACGCCAATAAAGATGATAATTAATCGTTTTTTTATCATTTTTTTGTCTTATTATTAAACAACAGGACCCTCTGATTGCTCCTGTATTGAATTGTAATGTAACTGTACTGTCTGCCCTTATGTTGTAAAGCGCTGTGTAAACTGTTGGAGCTATATAAATCCTGTAATAATAATAATAATAAAAAAGAATTGAAATTTTGCCCTCATAGCTTTCACTGCATGTATACTACACTTAATTTTCAATAATATTAAACAAGCTGCAAATGATATCTCTGACATGGGAGTTTGATATTTTGTGGTTGATTGATAGTGTCCAACTGCAGGAAACTCATGTTCTAAGCTCCAGTAAAATACCAGTTCAAATATTTGTGATGGTTTTGATTTTCTGACATTGACAGATGTTTGCCTATAAATTCATACATGGAGCAGAAAATGTTCAGGAATTATTCATATGAACACAGGAAATGCAGTGAGATCATTTAAACTTTAACATGCATAAATCTAAACTGTGAAATGTTTTGTTATTCCATAGGATTTTGCGCGTGGCCTTGAAAAAGTTAAAAAGAAAACATTTTCAACATAGTGTTTTCACTTAGGAAAAAAATAATCCAGATTCACTTTACTTACATCTTTGTTGGTGGTAAGTAAGGTTAAACATAAGTCACATGAAATTATACCTGATTAGAAAGTTCAGGCTGAGCACTGCACAAATCAACAGCTGTTTCATGGCATGGTATGACAAACAGACTAAGCTGCAAAGCTAAATACATTAAAAAAGAAATAGCATCCTACACTTTAGTTATTTTATCAGTTGTTAGATAGGAGTTCTCTCAGGGTGTCCTATTTCCAGAATGTATATTGCTCCAACATATTACACTGTGCTTTACAGAGTGTGTTGTACAATTCATGAAAGTGCTGTCAAACTTAAAGGACTTCATACACTAAAGGCCGTTTCATTTGAGCCAGACAATGTTTAATTCTGGTAAAAAATACTGCATAAGTACCAGAATCTTCATTCCGGAAAAAGGCTTGTAATCCAAAGCACTCATATCAAAGCAAATTTCCCCATAAGAAATATTCATAAATCCTTCAGTTCAAAGTCCATGTAAAAAGAATATAGCAATGTGATAGATTGTGTAACCATGAAATGTCCATCCACAAATGGCAGCCTCCACAAGGGGATTAGAAGCAAAATCCAGCAGGAGCTACAGAGTATGAAAGAGAAGAGAGGCGCCTCTAAGTGCAGCAATATACATTTAATTGAGGTTCAACATCTAGCAACTCACATGGTTGATGATTGAAAGAGGCACATCTAAGTATGCAGGCATCTGGGGTAAAGCTGTCCACATAGACCATCCTCTGCACAGACGACTCTCACCGCCGCCAGTCTGCAGTTGTGATCGGGATGATGACCCTGCAGTAGAGCAATCTAAAAGTGAGGCTCGAAGCACTCGAGGAGCGCAGTGTGGAAGGGATGATGTCAATAGCGGTGCTGAGAATGGTCTATGCTTACCCCGCTAACTATGCTTACCCCGCTAACAGGGTCTAACAGCTTTACCCCGGATGCCTGCATACTTGAATGTGCCTGTTTTAATCATCAATCAAGTGAGTTGCTAAATGTTGTACCTTCATTAAATGTAATCATATTTCTACACTTAGTGGCACCTCTCTCCTAATTTATACTCAGTTGTGACATGACACTAACTGTTTATAAAGACATGGCTTGTTTATCGAGTCAAAATCTTTAAAGAAATTTTGCTTGCCTTGCAAAACACTCTCAAACCAAATTACTCTCAATCCAAGGTTTTACTGTAGTTGCTTACTGCAATCCCCCACACAGCAAATGAGGGATCAGGAATGGGAATAGTGCTCTCAATGTAAAGCTTCCCATAGCTTATACTGTTTTCCTTACTGCAACTGTTGGACAGCTAGAGCAGTTTTTGCCGGGAGAACCCAGTGATTGATTGACCGTAAAGGCATCCGAACAATCCAACATGCTGGTTGTACCCAAGTCGATCAATGGATACAATCAGCCTGCCTATACATGGCTTGAATCTTGGCCTGTCCCTGCTAAACCAGCTGAGATTAAAAAAGTCTATGGCTGGCTTAACATCAGGAGCTTGCTAACAGTCATTAGTCACTCATCAATATGGTGATGCTCCTGCATTGTTTAATCTTTAGGCTGTGGGAAGATTGGTGACTAAAGCCCCGTACACACGTACCGATGGTCGGCATACAAATGTTCCTCTTTTCTCCCCGGGATGTCGGTGTCTGCTGAAAAGTGCAAAGACAGCACAAGGACAGCACAAGAATTTTGTCCGCCGACTGCAGAAGTGATGTCATGTAATGGTTAACTTTCCCTGTGTTTTCTATTTTCTGAGCATGCCCAGTCTTGCAAATCTGCGGTCTGTCGGCCGAATTGTGTACTGACAGGCGAACAATCGTCCGTTCTGGTGTCGGCATACAAATATTTTCATGTTTGCAAGAAAGACTTTTGTCCGCGGATTGTGCGCAGACATCTGTCGGAGGCACCATACTAACACGCGTACAATCGGCAGATCCTTCGTCCACCGACGTTTGTATGCCGACGATCGGTACGTGTGTACGGGCCTTTAGTTGTATTGCTTATTTATAATTAGAAAAAGTAAAGTCACTGACATGACTTGGCTGTTCTGAATTGTAAATCTTTTTACACGTACCCCAGTTTTTCTCTTTCAACAATTTTTATTGTAGAGTTTGAAACATCATACGGTATATAAAAAAAAAAATAAACATATACAATATCAGAATACATTTCAAAAAAAGGATGCCCCCTCCAAAGTGTTCAATGGCCTTATTGTAATAACTAGAATGCATGTATGACAATAAAGTCAGGCCTAACATACAATCTCTATCCAATATAGCGATCTTATGTCTTGGGTTGTGAGGCCCGCTGTATCAGCAGCCTATTGCAAAGTTTCATGAATGGTAAAAGTTATGAAGTAGTGTTCAGATAAAATGTATGTCCACATATCTCAATTACATGGAAAGGGAGGAAAACGATAATTACCAAGAATCGTTTCAGTGCCTCATAACACAATATCTCAAACCCAAAAAGCGATGGAAGAGGCTTCATAGTCTCCTATCATCATCCTCTTAAGAATTGTTTAAAAAGCATAACTAAAACAAATATGGAAAGGAAGAAAGAGGAAAAAGAAAAGGAAAGAAACTGAGAGAAAAGGCCCGAGTTGGTCCTCTCAGTCTGAGCCTCCATCCACAAGACAACCCAATGTCTAGGGAGCTTGGAGGTACACAATCCAGGGGTTCAACACCTGGTCAAACTTAGCTTGTTTATCTTTACGAATACTGGTCAGTTTTTCATTGACCATAATCCAAGATATTTTGTGTTTCACCAACGTGACATTGATCACGGGAGATTTCCATGCCCTTGCTATAGTTATGTTAGCCAATAAAAAAAGAAAGAAAATATGAGTTCAAATATGTCTTGGAATCTCCTCCAACAGGTCAGCCAACAACACAGTTTTGGTGCCTCTGGGTATGTTCTGACCCGTCACTGGGTGGATAAGATTGAGCACTCTGATCCAGAAACGTTAGACCTTCGGACAGGATCACCAGACATGAAACATGTCACCCTTCTGCCTGCATTCCCTAAAGCAAAGGGGTGAGATACCAGGGTATATTTTGCCAGCCTTGAATGACATACTAGTGTATTTAACCACTTAAGGCCCGGAAGATTTTACCCCCTTCCTGACCAGGGCCTATTTTGCGATTCGGCACTGCCTGAATTTAACGGACAATTGCGCAGTCGTACAATGCTGTACCCAAATGAAATTGACGTCCTTTTTTTCCCACAAACAGAGCTTTCTTTTGGTGGTATTTGATCACCTGTGTAATTTTTTGATCATGCGCTATAAACAAAAAAAAGTGTCAATTTTGCAAAAATAACAATATTTTTCACATTTTTTTTATATGAAATTCCCCCCCAAAAAATGTAAAAATCAAAATTTTTTAACATTTTAGGCCAATTTGTTTTCTGCTACATATGTTTGGTAAAAAAATCTCGCAAAAAGCGTATTTTGATTGGTTTGCGCAAAAGTTATTGCGTTTACTAACTAAGGGAAAGATTTTTGTCATTTTTATTGTTTTTTTTAACGAGTAATGGCGGCGAGCTGCGATTTTTTTTGCGGGACTGCGACATTGCAGCGGACAGATCAGACCTTTGACTGACATTTTTGACACTTTTGGGGGTACCAGTGACATTACTACAGTAATCAGTGCTATACATATGCACTGTTACTGTAAAAATTACACTGGGAGGGAAGGGTTTAACTTTATTGGAGAGGGAGGGGTTAAGTGTGTCCCTAGGGGCGTGTTTCTTACTGTGATTGGATGTGGCTTTGTGTGTAACAGCACAGATCAACAGTCCTACATAGCAGGACCGAGTGATCTGTGCTTTTACACAGGGAAGAATGACAGGCGGCTTTGTTTACATTAGCCGCCTGCCTTTCTCCCTCTCCACGCGCCGGCTTCTTAGGGTACGAGCGGGGGCGGGAGCGTGCCTCTGGCTGTGCGCTCGCCCCCTATTCGCTCCCAGGCTAGTGATGTACCGGTACGTACAATATAACATACAACTAAATATAAAAAATAAATCACATTCACATAATACAGTTACAGTATAAGTTCCAGTGTGCATATCTATAAAAATCAGTCTTACAAAGCAGCCCCTATGTTGGTAGATACATTTTTATCTTTCCAGTATAGCATTTACTGCATTACACCACTGTGTAAAGGTAGGGGGGTTGGGTGAAAGCCAGCATTGTGTTATCAATTTGTGGGCTAAAAATAACAAACGGATCATTAAAAATTCTATGTGCAGGAGACAATCAGTCATCTGGAACAATGCCTAGTAGAGCAATTTTTAGGATCAGGAATTATTTGAACTGAACTAAGTTCTGTAACCATTTGAAACATGGCAGACCAGTAACAAAATCATTTGGGGCACCTACATACCATGTGGACCAAGGGTCAGTCCTGAGAACACTGGGGACAGTTAGGTGACATGCTTCAAATGCAGGAAAACATTTTTTGGGGTGTATATAATACAACCTGTGCAAAATAAAAAGCTGGATTACCTTTTGGGAGGGAAGGAGACATACTTCAGGAATTGTTTCTAGGGCTGCTGTCCATTGATCTTCATCTAAGGTGTCTAAATCGTGTCCCCATTTTTGCCTACAGCTCAATTCATTATTGGAGCTGGCAGAAAAAAACAAGACAGAATATATGTCTCCCACAAGACCCTGTATACCAAAGAAATCGAGTGTGCTTGAATCTGTAAAGTGTGTCCAAGTTGTAGATATTGTAAAAATGATCTGGTATTGCTCTACAATAGAATTAAAATGACAACAAAATATCTTTATCATAGAATGGGTGGAAAAATAAAATTCTGGTATTTTTCCAGCATAGGAATCCCTCAATTTTGATTAACTCAGAAAGGTTAGGATTGTTCCAAATTGGCATGGATTGCCTATACCCTTTGGGATTAATTGCTGTATGCACAGAATCCCAAACTTTATGTATTTATAGAAAAATATAGAGATATTGGCGGTATTAGAAATGGCCTGTCACTAGAAAGGAAATAAGAGGGTCTTATGGCATGTGGGAGTCGAATATCCTATATATGTGGTCTTGTAAGTCCATAATTTCCCATTCTGAGAGCTGCTGCATCTGGGGAGGTAGAAAATACAGTTTGGCATTGGGAACCACCAGCCCACCACCATCCTTGAGTAGTTGCAGGGGGCCTAATTGGAATCTGGGATTCCTTTGTTTCAAAAGAAGATCCCGAAAAAGGGAATTTATCTTACGAAATATTCGTTGGGGTATCCAAAGCGGGAGATTATGCAATATGTAAAGGAAATGGGACATACAAATCATTTTTATCAAGCTTGGCTCTACCCATCAGAGAAAGTGCCAGCTTGCACCATGTATTACTATATTTCTTTATTTTGATAAGTAGTGGGTCCAAATTTAAAGGAAGAAACAACTTTTATTTGACTGGCTACAGCAGGTGATGCATCAGTAATGGGGTCTAACAACATTAGAACAGGTTTACCTCAAATAATGGTAAATTCTGAAAAGCCCTGGTAAGTAGTTAAGAGAGACATAACAGAAATTAAGGAGTTGTGTCTCCCAAAAACAGCAGGGTATTATCCGCATATGATATAACGCAATTGTGTCCTCACCAAGGGGTCTGCAAAAGCTCACAATATGAGATGATTGTCTGATGGCAGTATTTAAATAATTGTTGAAATCCCCAAAAACAAGTAAGGGGAGGTCTGGTTTATCAGCTATGAAATGTAGTAGATCACAGAGTACCCCAGATGAGTATGAAGGAGTAATGTAAATATTAGTCAGGATGCTTTACTGTGTAGTACAGAGAACAAAAATACATACTGTCCACCTTGACTTGTCGGCAGGTAAATTCCACACCTTTAGCAATGAGGACACTCCTCTAGAACAAGAGGTGTAAGTGGAGTGGAATTGAGTTTGATATTGACTTTGCTTCAAGTAGTAAAGTGTTATGGAGTGGAGAGGTGTTTCCTTCAGGCAGACCACTGAGGGAGAGAATCGTTTGAGAGTGGTGAATACAGCTTGTCCCTTTTTAGCCTCTCAAATCCTAGAAATTGCAAATGTCCCCTTAGCCATTATAAATAAAGGTATGCAATTCAGAAGGTGGATCGTTAATGAGGGAGTTTTATAGAACACTATAATGTCAAGAGACAACATAGGAAATATAGTCTGAAGCATAGTTACCCAGTCCCAATGTTCAGAGTGAGGAGACAAGGAGGACATCACAAAGTCCGATATAGCTGGAACAAGTTTTGTAGAAGAGTAACAAAAAACAATACAAAAACCATACAAAAACAGTGCATGTTGTCTAGGTTGAAACAAACAAGCTGCTAACAGGAGCTACTACAGGAGGGTCATGTTGTAGGCCAGCACAATTTAAATTTTGTAGGGTGCAATGGGTTGTGACATTTGTAGCAAATGGTAAAGCTCACTCCATACACAAAAGATCTCATATTGTAACTGGAAGAAAATATGGTGGGAAAGGCACTTCTTGAACAAATATCGTAAACAAAGTGCTACTCATAGGCATCCAGCCATTTAGAGGCCACTATGGGTGTGTTATGAAATGAATATTGTCTTGTGCCACAATGCACAGCTTTGCTGGGTATATCATAGAGTAGGATGTATCCAGTTGTCGTAGGTGTTTTTCACATCACAGTATTTTGCAGCCTGGCATATTCCTTGGCAGAAAAGTCTGAAAGAACTATAGATTTGATCCCACTACCTTCAGGTCAACACATTGCCTAGCCTTCTGAAGTATAATGCCTTAATAACTTTATAACTAAATTTAAGAATAAAGGATCTAAGTCCTCTAATCTATAATAATGAGAGGAGAGTTTCGGAGCTGTGGTTTAACTGTAAAACTGTACTTAAGCGAGCTGCCCCTGCTTTGAACTGCTGTGACCCTTCTTCATATCTTGTCTAATGAGTAACACATCTTCCTTATTGCTGTTCGGATCCTATATTAGAGTAGTTAGCAATGCGTTGTAGGATAAAACAACCATGAGGATATCAGGCAGAGGAGTCTTATTATCACTGGTGGCATGTGTGGCATATGCAGCATGTGCAGGGTCAGTGTCATGGCTGCTGGTATTACAGAATGTGTCTGCAGAGTTTACCCATGTGTCTGTATCCTTAGCCGGAGAAAGAAAGTTCCCTCCTGCATGGATATCAAGTGAAGCAGGAGGTGCAGAGTCTTTTGAAGCTTGTGCTGTCACTGGGTCCTTTGTAGGAGTACAGATAAATCTCTCAAGCTAAGTAGCAGTGTCTCTTAGCTTCTTCTTCATTCCCCACTGTGGAAGTGCTCTGGCACCATCTTGGCTAGATTGGTTTGCCACTTCCTCCTTATTCGTCTTTGTCTTGTTTGTAGGGACTTAAAAACACCACAGAGTTGCTACAGGTGGTATAGGTGATTGAAGGCTTGCTGTCTGGCTTCTGCAGGAAAGAAATGTGCCCTTTGTAGGATGATGGACAATAGGATAGGATCAGAGAGCTGCTGTGATTGTGAGCACTCATATCTTAACCCAGCCAAGCCCCCACCCCCCCAAATGTAAGCTTTGATTGAACAATCCAGAATAAAGAGTTCAAAGTAATCCTGACCTGGCTAAGCTGTGTCTAAGGTAACCAAATGCTTATTTTGAAGGTGCCTTTTTGGTGCCTGCAAGTGTCTCCCAAAGCACACCTTTATATTCACCCTTGACTCCAAGAACACAATTAGGTGTCTTGACAAAGAGCTTCCAGTGTTATCTAGCTTTCCAGTTACTGTGGGTAGAGGATTTGCCCATGTTTAAGTGCATTTTATCTCATATTCATGATTGTACATTGGTATGTTAATGACATAATACATGAGAAAAGCACAGACTTACAACTGCTAAATATTTTAGGAAGGATTACTTATTTATGATAAAATAAACATTGCTATTATATTTGACACATATAACATCAGATTTCCTTTTATCTGTGAGTGAAGAAGCACTTAACCACTTTACTACCAGTCACGTAACCTCTACGTCGGCTGACTTTGAGTGGTTATACCGGGATGATGCCTCTAGCTAGAGGCATCATCCCGGTACCGTTGTTTGAAGCCGACGGTCGGCTTTCCGTCGGTAACGATCGATGCGGCTCGGGAGCCGCTCGATCGTTACCCGGGGGGGCGGGAGGGGACGTCCCCCCCCTCCCGCCGCCTTCCGCGGCTTTGCTCGGGGCTACCGTCCCACCGGGAGCCCCGAGCACCCAGCCGGCACGTCCGCCGGCTGGATGGAGTCCCGATGAATGCCGGAAACGGCATCGATCGGGTCTCCGATGACGTAACCCGGAGGGGGCGTCCATGACGTCACGTCCGGGTTACTGTGCTGCAAAAGGCGGCAGATTTGAAAAACGGCTGTATGCAAAAATGCCGTTTTCGGTGTTTTGCATACAGGGAAGTGTAGTGGAGGGGTCTAGGGTCTTTTAGACCCTCGATCCCTCCATAAAGTGTACCTGTCACGACATATTGCTGTCACCAGGGATGTTTACATTGCTTGTGACAGCAATAAAAGTGATCAGATTTTTTTTTTTTTTAAAAACCTGTAATAAAGTTTAAAAAAAAAGAAAAAATAAATAGGAAAAAAAAAAAAAAAAAAATTTAGCCGTCCCCGTCACCGTTAGCTCGCGCACAAAAAAAAACGTATACGCAAGTCGAGCCGCAAATGAAATCGCTGTTCAAACCACACATGTGAGGTATCGCCGCGATCGCCAGAGCGTGGGCAATAATTAAAAAAAAGAGCTACACTCTAACTCTAAACTGGTAACCGTTAAATAAATTTAAAGCGTCGCAGATTGAGATCTCTATTGACCGTAGTTTGTCGCCATCCCACGGGGGGGTGCAATTTTAAACCGTAACATGTTTGGTATCTATTTACTCGGCGTGACATCATCTTTCACAATATACAAAAAAAATGGGCTAACTTTACTGTTTAGTATTTTTTAAATGCAGTGAAATGTGATTTTTCTAATTTTTTCCAAAAAAATGGCGTTTTAAAGACCGCTGCGCAAATACCGCGTGACAAAAAATTTTGCAATGACCGACATTTTATTCTCCAGAGTCTTTGCTAAAAAAATATATATAATGTTTGGGGGTTCTAAGTAGTTTTCTAGGAAAAAATACTGGTTTTAACTTGTGAACAAAAAGTGTCCGAAATAGGGCTGGGGCTAAAGTGGTTAAAGCTTTATTTGGCACATCCTGATTTATAGCAGTAATATGGATAATGTTTAGCAGGCAAAAATATGAAAATAATTTTACAGTATAAAACATATAATAAGAATTCATTAATACCTTATTAATGTATTAATACCATTGGGAATTTCATGGAGTGGTATATGTGACATATACTTCTAGCAGAAAACCTTTAAATCTGAGAGGTGGGAAGCAGCAAAAATTGATATTTGCACTTTAGTCTATAGTAGTCAACATCCATAAATTAACAGGTTTGTGCTGTGAAGCAATTGCTGTGCCATTAGGACCTACAGGCAAGTACAAGTAATGTCCCATTTCACATGCAATTGAGTGCCTATGATTTTCTAGTATTCTGATTTTGTGCCTGGACAATCCAAGCTATTATTACAGGAGTAATCAAGACTATTTGAAAAATAGGTGGGCCAACCATTATTATATAAAGGAACATTTTTATACTACAGAAAAAGAGGTTGGAAGAAAGTAAGACAAACAATATTTTTTTTTCAATATGTTCAAAGTATACTGTATTTTTGAATTGTGTGGAAAGGGCTCCCATGCTATCATGCACCGGTATAGGTAATCCGTGGCTACTAGAGTAATGAAACTGTAGTGATGTGGTGCTGTGCTATTAAAATAAGAAAATAGATATAAACTGTGTACTACTGGTCTTAAAAAGATCAATGACATTCAGTAATAATATAAATGCAATGAACAAATGGTGAAACAAGTACAATAATATCCAAATAATAAAAACAGCAATACTGTTGTATCTGCCTGATGTGCTCAAATAAACAATAGTGTAAATGGTGAAGAAAAAAAACAATAAAGTTAACAAATTGCAAAAATCCACCGTGTGATGTGAATGATTACTAGATAGTGAAACAAACAAGAGCAAATCATCAGTGTGATGACACCTCTGTGCTCACAGGCCGCTCATTAGGTTTCTGTGTCTTTAAGATGTGGCTCCTAGTATCTCCACTCTCATCTGGGGGCCTTTGCTCTTTTTAACTGTCTCCTGAAACTGATATGTCTCCTCTGTGGTCCTCCCGAGGTTCCTCCTCAAAACACTCCATAATATGTGCGGGTACAAAAAGGGCTCTCAATAGTATAATATAATTTTTTAAAAGTCTAGTAGTTTAAAACAGCATAGGTACTTACTTTTTCACAATGTAAAACACGCATAATCCACAAGCACCGAGCTTGTCAAATGTCACTTCCGTCACAAAACGTCACAAAACTATGTGATTTCTATATGACAAGTGCAAAGACCGTAAGGTGTGTGACTAAATATCCCACTGATTGTCACCTATGCCACCATATGTAATGGGCAAAGGTGAATGGTATTTGATCAATAGATTATGTATTCACTTTAGACCCCAAGAACTTATGAAAACTTACACATCTAGATGTTTGTAACAAAAAACTACTTTAGAAACATGAAGCTTGTAGCTGGAGGTTGATAAAACATACGTTAGAAGTCACTCAAGAAATAGTTTAGGTCGAATTCTACATTGAACCCACGAGGAGTGAAAGTATCCATTTTATAAATCCATTTTGATTCCCACTGGCTAAGGGTCCTAACTTCATGACTAACCCGCCAGTGCTTTTTGTAGGGTTCAATACCCCAGAACCTGAGATGGGTGAGGTCTTTGTTGTGGACTTGGGAAAATGTTTAGAGACATTATGTTTGTCAAATCCCTTTTGAATATTTTTAACATGTTCTTTGATCCTCACTCTTAGGGGTCTTTTCATAGGACCTATATATTGCAACTCACAGGCTGCATTCTAGAGCATAAACTGCTCCTTCCGTATTGCATCCTATAGTTACATAGTTACATAGTTACATAGTTAGTGAGGTTGAAAAAAGACACCAGTCCATCCAGTTCAACCTATGATGTGTGTGTGTGTTTTCTGTTAACCGTGCTTTGTATACCCCTGTATGTTGTGGTCCTTAAGGTGCCCATCTAATAGTTTTTTGAAACTATCAATGCTCCCTGCTGATACGACTGTTTGCGGAAGAGAATTCCACATCCTTACTGCTCTCACAGTGAAGAACCCCCTGCGTATTTTAAGGTTAAACCGCCTTTCTTCTAGTTTTAGTGAGTGGCCACGTGTCTTATTGTATTTCCTTTCTCTGAATAGGTTTTTCCATATGCCAGTACAGTATTTGTACATTGATATCATATCCCCCCTCAATCGTCTCTTCTCCAGAGAGAACAAGTTCAGTGCTTGTAGTCTTTCCTCATAGCTGATGTCCTCCATTCCCCTAATTATTTTTGTTGCCCTTCTCTGGACTTTCTCCAGTTCCAGCACATCCTTCCTGAGGACCGGTGCCCAGAACTGGACAGCATACTCCAGATGTGGCCAGACCAGAGTCTTGTAGAGTGGGAGAATAATCTCTTTATTTCTGGAGTGAATCCCCTTTTTTATACATCCCAGTATTCTGTTGGCTTTGCTAGCAGCGGTCAAGCCTGTTGTCTACCAGTACCCCCAGGTCCTTTTCCATCCTAGACTCACCCAGAGGTCCACCCCCCCCCCCCCAGTGAGTAGCTTGCTTTCTGGATTCTGGCACCCAGGTGCATTACTTTACATTTTTCAACAATAAACCTCATCTGCCATGTAGTTGCCCACCCCATAATTTTGTTCAGGTCCGCTTGTAAGGTTTCCACATCCTGCCCAGAAGATATTGGCATGCTTAGTTTAGTATCATCCGCAAATACTGAGATTTTACTCGATATCCCCTCCTCTAGATCATTTATGAATAAATTAAACAGGATTGGCCCCAGGACAGAACATTGGGGGACCCCGCTTTCCACACCCGCCCAATCTGAGTACTCCCCATTAATCACTACCCTTTGCAACCTCCCCTGGAGCCAGTTCTCTATCCAGGTACTCACCTTATGGTCCATACCCACCTTCCTTAGTTTGAACAGTAAGCGTTTGTGGGGAACGGTGTCAAAGGCCTTTGCGAAGTCCAGGTACACCACATCCACAGGCTTACCTTTATCTAGGTGGCAGCTCACTTCATCATAGATTGGTTTGGCAAGAACGATTTTTCATGAATCCATGCTGATTACTACTAATAATACCATTTTCATTACTAAAGTCTTGTATGTGGTCCCTTAACATCCCCTCCAAAATCTTGCAGACTACTGATGTTAGGCTGACTGGCCTATAGTTACCCGGGATATATCTCGGCCCCTATGAAGTCTTGAATCTTGTAGAACATCCCTGTGCTGGTGGAAGTTGAACTTCTTTTCATTCGGTTGTCTTATGTGCGTGCATGCTTAGCACCTTTTACAGGGATAGAAGCTTTTTCCTGTAAAAAGAATACCAGTGCACGCTCCTTTTTCAAGTTAGATCTAACTTGAAAAAGGAGCGCGCACTGGTATTCCACCGCAGTGCGCATGCTCCGAAACGCGTCATCAGCACGCCGGAAGATCCATAGACGGCGAGTGCGACTCACCCTGCATCTCACCCTGCGGTCCTAGCCTCAGTCTGACTTCAGACACACCACCCCACTTCCTGCGGGACAGGAACCGGAAGGACACAGAGGATTACTGACCATAAGCGGTGTCCCCATGCCGAACATGGTTGCCGGAGGACGAATCCACCCACATTTACTTACTCTGATGTAAGTTTTTAAATTTATCTTGCTCATTAAATGTTACAGTCTTTACTCAGAGGCACCTGTTTTCTCTCTTTGCCACTGAGGTAATACAGTTTGTAGATGTTTGTCTTTTTTGAGTACATAATAATCATAGTATGGGACTTTATATGAGATGTGTGACCCTATGTGACTAATAATTGTGCAACCATCAAATAACAAAACAAGTATGATAAGTCATGTTTTTATTCTACTCAAAGATGAGGTAAAAAATATTGGATGATAATGGTGTACATAAAGAACAACATAAGGAGCATGGATCATACATGAATATGATAGTATGGATGACAACAATGACATATGAATAAAATAGTACCATGAGTACATGCATGTTGTCTGGCAACATGAATGTCACCCATATGTACAGGTAGTATACCAATAACTTAAAATACATAATGATGCAAATATTAACATTGGATTTCTTTCATGGAAAGCTTGACGCGTTTCGTGTAAAAAACACTCATCAGGAGCGGGTAAAATCCAAGTATCTAGAAAAAATAAAACACATATATAGCAAAATAGTCATGTATGTCGCTGTATAACAGCCTGTTATCCCTAGCCTTTGTAGATTTGGAACTCACAATTATGTTCCAGGATGGGTTGCAGGATGTGTAGAAATGCGCCATTAGAGGGTACGTCTGACCCGTGAGCTGAGGGAGCAACGCCTGCGCACATGAGTAGATGTGATGATAGATCTATGGATGCTGTGGATCCACGGGTGAGGGCCACCATAAACTCCAACAGTTGACCACAATGGGTTTCTAAGAAAATAATATCATGATAGGGTTTTGAAAGCTGAATGAAGCTAATAACTCGTATACAAGTAGGGAGATAGGTGGAATGTCCATACCCGAGAACCAAGCCGCCAAGGCAATATACCATAGTGAGTACATGTGGCAAAGTGTTGGAAAGTGTAAAAAGTGGAAAAGTCAAGAAGGAAGGAGAGTCTATTTTACCTACATTTGTGAGTAGTTTTTTTGCTTATTTTATTAAATAAAAATTATTGCGAGCTTCACTATGTCTGGCTCCTTCCCTTCCTTCTGAGTGCTTAACCAAGAGGGTCTATTAGCAAAGGTTGGAGGCTCGCCTAGCAGGATACAGATCCATCCATCCCAAAGGCTACCCTGGAGAGTCATTGCTTTTTGAGGCTTGATTATCCCCTAGCATCTGGTGAGTGGATCCCCAAAAGGGGCCGATTGGAGCACTTTTCACTGCGTGAAGCACTACAAGCACTTTTTTGTCCTGCACCTTATTCAAATATTTCAGTGGACTCATAATTTTGGACTGCACTTTATTTGCACCAACTCACTTTAGCACTAAAGTATTTAGATGCTTGCACTTTATATGTATATTTTTAGATATCATTTTTATTGATATATTCCTTTCACCAAGTGCACTTTATATTGTTCATCTTTTATTGAAGGATTGTATTTATTTATCTCTTTCCTGATAGCGCTGTTTTTATAATGTTTAATAAATGCATATATGCCAAAAAGTAAAAAAAAAAATAATATATATATATAAAAAGTATACTCAAGGTGCTTTAAGTGACATTCAAACAAATATAAGTGCTTTCAGTGTTTAGGTGGTGCTCCCCCATGCACAGTTTCAGAAAAAAGATCACAGAGCACTTTGAATAATACTGAGGATCTTGGCTATCAGCTCCAGTGTGATAACAACAGAGGATATCTGTCTCCTTAGCCCACACTCAAATCCACAGAGATTGGCCTAATGAAACAAAGGAGAAGTCTCATAGAGCAGTACAGCTTAAAACATGAATTTATTTCAAAGTATTGCACTCACATGTTCAGTAGGAACAAAGAAACAGTAAAGAGTATACGCGAGATTGGCCAGCGTGCGTGATGACATTACATTTTTGATTAATTGCATTTTTAATTGATTTGGCACACGGTTGTGGATTGTTTCTTTCCTTTCTCCTTTGTTTAATTCATTCACCTGGTTTCTTTCCTTTCACACCTCCTGGTCCCACTGGGGCTTTGGTGCCTTTTCTATCAATTTTCTTTACAACCTGGAGTTCTTTCTGTGGACTTACTAGACATATGGTTTTGACACCATTTTTAATTATTTTTATTGACTATATGCCATACCTTGATATACACTATACATAACTTTCTTCCAGATCAATGTGATCTATATGTGTTCTTGTCATTTCACACATTCCACAGAATTTCACCTTCTTGTCCTGGTCTGCTCCCTTGGTAGCCCCCTTATTGGCCTAGGTGGTTCTTTCCGCCATAGCCCCAGGATAAAGGTCCGTCCTGGCGCCCCATTCCCCTCCTAGATGCTGGGTACATTCCTTGAGCTAATATATAAGTAATAAGATCATTTGCAATTCTTTCCCCCCCCTTGCTGTGGGGAGTAATTTAACATACCCCTATACATACTGTATATGGGATTGTTTCTTTCTAACATATACCTACATTCACAGATATTCTTCTGCATCAAACCCCTGATGAGCGGACATTATTGGATCCATGAAACACGTAGAGTTCCAACAGATGCCAAGATAATCTACTTGCTACCTTATAGATCCATCAAATACCTTTACATGTCCTAATAACATTACAATATGAAATTGGTTTATTACTACATGAATTATTTATATATCAGCTTCTTTTTAACATATGTTTGTAATATATTTGGAAATTGATTTAATGCACTTATGCAAATCATGGAATGTGTTATTATTACTTTTAATAAATTTGTTATTAAATGAATACATTTATTTGATACATTTAAATGTAATATATTTGTTTGTTAGAGGGTATAATGAGTGCTAAAAAAGTAATAATTTTGCTAATAGTGGTAAAATTCCAAGGGGGTAACAATTTTCTGTTTTTGAAGTTGGAAGAAGTTGGAAGAAGGAAATAAAGGCTGACCCTTGCTAAAAATAAGATAAATTTACCACTTCATGATCCCCCCACCATTGGAAATTGTTAGGGGGACAAAAGGCTGTTCTAAATCTGGTGAGATTTTTGATATCAAAGATAATGTAATTTTATACAGGTTCTGAAGCTTAAGACATTGGGCTATCAAGGTATTACGAGTAGAAATATCTTTAGTGAATATGAAGTTAGACCATATTAGACACGGTAAATAGGGCATTATAGAAATCTGTTCAAATCTAATCCAAGAAACTCTGGAGTTTTTAATATTCCATTGAGCTAATTGAGATAGTCTACAAGCTAGGTAATTGAAACAACTGACTTCTTTGCACAGAAATAAGCTGTATTAATGCACAGAGTATAGAAATCAAAAGCTATAACTGAGATTGTTCTAATCGTTAATGACTAATGGTTGGTTGCTATGACAGCATTTTACACATTTCTCACATTACACATTTTCACCTTACTGAATATGTCTGGATGTATTTAAAGGGAAACTATTATAGTTGGCAATAGACTAACTTTAAATCTCATTATCCTCAAAAAGTGTGGGCATTTCCATACGTGTTACATTTTTATTACAGATGATGTTACAGTTGGAATGCAAGGCATGCACTTGCAGCAATTCCTAAGATTCATATAGTTCTACATTCTTGCACAAGTACCTAACACCAGCTATAGGACCTGGTATCTGTAAACAAAGAGTGCATGAAAATGTTTTCCCATATAATAACACATATAGAAGGATGACACAAATAGATTACTGCTCCAGGAAAAATCCCCTCCTTTGTTGCTCATCTGTCTTTGAGTATAGAAGATCGGGTGTCGGTGTTCTATCAGAAAACCCTACCCCATCAGAAATCCATACCCTCGTCATTTCTGGTTCAGATCAGCTGTGGATTTGTCATGCATCAGCTGTATGCATCAGCTGTAGCCGCGTCACACGTCCTAGTGCGCATGTGGGTCGGGCAGCAGGCAGGGAGATCTCTTATAACAAATATCCATCCGATCTCCATGCCACACACTGCACCGACCCGACAATGGGACAATCCGATCTCCATGCCCCACACTGCACTGACCCGACAATGGGACAATATGCCCACTGTCCATTTGATGGCTAGGTCCCATTGTCGGGTCGTGCATGTGACGTGGCTACAGCCGATGCATGATGAATCCACAGCTGATCTGAACCGGAAAAGACGAGGATATGGAATTCTGATGGGGTAGGGTTTTCTGATAGAACACTGGTCCTGTTTGCAACAGGAACATACAGAAGAAATAGGACTGGATGGCCACACTCCGATGCAATCACCTGTATTCTTTGCAGTAAAACAATAAATCATACAAGAAAAGGTGGTAAAACAACAGGATACAGCTAACACTTAAAGCTGGTGCTTAATCATAGCTGAAGTGTTAGATGTACACACAAATGTAAAACATTTGAAACCATCAATGAATCAAATTAAAAACACCTGTGTATGTCAGACTCAGGAATTATAGGGTAAACAGGTAATTGATGCGAGAAGCCAGTCACCCAGTTAGCCAAGAAAGCTAAAACATATCAACTGGACTACTAGAATACTTATCAATTATTATAAAAACATTGATACATTTAGATCCCTTAAAAAAGTTCCACAAAGACATTGTGTTTCTAACCTACACACATACTTAGAGGATTAGCAAAACTCATGGAAATGGTGTATACTAATATAAACGAAAGTAGATAAAATAAAATACTACATCCGCTGGATCAACATTGTTGCTGTCACTCCACATTTTCTCCAAGTTCAAAAACCTCCATGTGTGTGTGTGCACACATCAAAACTACAAAACCAAATGCGCACAACCAATGAACACAGTCTGTTTAAAAAATACAAAAAATAATAAAAAATAATAATATAAACATACAATAAATGAAAACGATATATTGAATAAATATACATATATAATTCAGACACATTAGTGTGCAAAAAAAAATGATATTTTTAGAAGTGTACACAAAAACGGACTGAGCCCGATTACACAAATTGTCATTGAAAGGACACAAACAAACTCGTCCTCCAAAAGAAGACCTGAAAGGGGTCAGGTAAACCACTGCAACTACATGTAAAAGAAATACAAAACTAAAAGGGGCTAGATTACTTATATATGTTATAATGAAAACAAACATAGACACATGTCACTAGAAATGAGTAATGTCCCATTCAAAGTTAAGGACATGAATATTAAAAACCAAAAAAAACTCTTTTTTACACAGCATCCTAAATGTATTACCACCTCTCTTGGGGAGTACCACCCTTTCAATCCCTTGTATACATAATCTTGTAACATCCTTTTTGTAGCATTTGTTCCAGTGTTTTGCTACATTAGTAGAATGGTTCTTGCTTATATCATAAAGGTGATCATGAAGACGGTCCCTCAATCTGTGGGTTTTGCGACCCTTATTGTATAGAACATGATTTGCATGTAATAATGTATACTAAGTACTTAATATTGCAGTTAATGAATGACAAGATTTTATATTCTTTATTAATAGCAGTGGAAAGAATCATCCCTCCTCTCTGGATGTCCATGTGTGGGCAACATGGACATCCACCTGCACCACATCAAAAGGACCCCTTGAATTGCAACCAATGGGGAGGATGCTGTTTGCTGGTTTATAAACTGGAAGACAAGGTTCTACCCAAAGTAGGAGCCCTACGTGAAACTGCTTTAATCCCTAGATAGAATTTGGGCATAAACAGGGTCATTATATGAGCTAGGCAGATATTTTCTGATGGTACTCTCAATCTTACAAAATTCAACACTGAAAGGGGTAGAGAACACAAGGATATTTTTAGGCTCAGAGAATATGTTTCTATTTTTATTATTACTATCACCCCTCACAGTGTTGTTAGTGATATTAATCACCTGATCTAGAATAGGCTCTGGATAGCACCTATCGCAAAATACTTGTTTTGTGTTTAATGCTTTTGCTTGGAATTCTGTGTCTTCACTGTATATGTGTCTAAGCCTTAGGAATTGTCCCACCGGTATACCCTTAATAGTATGTTTAGGATGGCCATAATCTGCTCTCAGCAGGGTATTACCGGCCAATGGCTTCCTATAAAGCCTAGATACTACACTATAATTTTAGCTTACCAAAACAACATCCAAAAATTCTATAGATTTTAAATCCATGCAACCTGTAAACTGTAAGTTGAGGTTATTGTCATCAAGGTTTGAGAGCCAATCCCCCAGATCACCTACCTCCTCAGTACAGATAAAAAGCAGGTCATCTATGTAGGGATGAAAAAATTTAATAACTGAACGATGGGAATATCTAGCCCCAAAAATGCAGGACCTTTCCCAACCAATCCATGTAAAGACTGGCCAGGGAAGGTGGGAACTTCCATGGAGGCCCTGCATTTCTGGAGGTAGCAGTCCCTATCGAACATAAAAAAATTGTGGGGTAACAAATATTCCAAACTCTGTAAAATAAACTCCTGGTGGACAAGGGAATAGTTGCTTGAGTGCCTCAAAAATAGAATACTGCTTGCAGCTCCAAGAAGTGAGGAATAGAAGAATATAAACTTGTGACATCACAAGTAATCCATTAGTACTCCGGGGTTCATATACATTTATGAATATCGATTAGCAATTGTTTTGTGTCTTTAAGGAAACCAGGTAGACCTGAGACAAAAGGCTGCAGCTGGTGGTCCACCCACTGGCCCAAACATCATTAAGGGACCAAATACCCCACAATGGGTCTCCCCAGTAACAGATTTAATCCCTTATGAACTTTGTGTAGATGGTGGAAAATTGGCATAATGGACGCTTCTGGAATAAACATCTCACTCTCGTCTGGGGTAAAAATGCCTGTTGCTACTGCTCTAATTAGTAAAAAATATAGATCTTTTTTGAATGTAGGTGTAAGATCATCTATAAGCTTCAAATAGGTATTCTAATCAGAGAGCTGACGTATAGCTTTACTTTTATGCACCTCAGAATCAAGGACCACCACAGAACCCCCCTTGTCAGCATTCAGAATTACAATATTGCTGTCTTTGCTCAAATCCTCAAAGGCAGCTTTCTCAATGACTGTAAGATTGTTGGATATAGGAATGTTAGAACACTTACGAGGCAGTTGACAGGATGAAAGTCAGATCGCAATCTAAAAGGTATGACTGTATGAGCCCCCAACAACTCCACCGGGCCAGGAATAGACTCGGACGGAAAGATCTTCAAGATCACTCAACAAACTTAAGTAGAGAAGTCGGAGGCTCACCTGCTAAACTCACATCTCTCTGGTCACCCTTGTCCACACCACCCAAGGAGTTGAAGAAATTTTTCCTAGGGGGTTATTGCCCACACAAATTTATTAACATCTAATATGGTACTGAACAAGTCAAAATGTCGGCTCTGGCAAAAAAAAAACCTTCAGATAATAAAGAAACATCTGAATCACTTTCAGTCCATTGTGATAGATTTATAACATTACATGTTATATCTGGATCCGTCCCCATAACTGGTAACGGCCGATGCCTTCCTTGTTTATGTCTCCTTCCTCTACTCCTCGTTTTTTTATGCTGTCTTTCTTCTTCTTCTTGGACCCAGGAGTGTTCCTGTTTAAACCCGGTGTATTTGCTGGGCGATTATCATTAACCGGCCGATTCATAGTTTCGGAAGAAGAATCAGAAACAGTGACCACTAAAGTCAGCAGGTCATTCTTGGTATCTGAAAAGCTGACTCCTTTTTTGGTAAGATATTTTCATGGGCGACTGGGAAAAGAAGGTTATTTCCATATGTATACATTATTGCTTTCGTTTTCCAAGCAATCTCTTGCCATCTTATCCTTTTGACCCGCAATTACTTCCTTTTCTAGTTTGTCCAATTTATTAATTAGATGACCATCTAGATAAGAAAAATCACTATAATGCTGTAGTGCTGTTAAATACTTTTGTATGATAGATAACTCACCTTAAAATTTCTCAAGTTCTTTAGTCCTTGAATTAATGATGATTTGTATGAATTTTAGTGAACACGCCAACGGGGCATCTGTCCTTTCTTTTTTAACTGTCATTAAACAGATCAAAGGTAGGGCAATATATTCAGTAAGTGTATTAACATCCCAAAAGGATCTTATTTCCTTGGCAATCAGATTTACGGAACAGCAGCTTTAGTGTAATCTCTCCATCGTTAGACGATTGTAGTGTATTGCATCACTGACCTGATGTCAACAGATTATCTGATGGTGCTGTAAGAGTTTGGCTGTAGTTTACCTCTGTAGCTGAAGATACTAGTACGTTTTCCTGCATGATAGGTGAGAGATGACAGAGGATACACACAATATAATTTTGTTGTTTGAGTTGGGTCACTGAGAAGGAATATATCCGAGCAAGCACTGTTGCAAACAGTACAAACACAAACACAAACACGAATAGAGTAATTCTCCAGGAAAAATCACCTCCCTTGTTGCTTAGCTGCCTCTGAGTATAGATCGGGTGCCGGCCCTGGTTGCAACAGGAACACACAGAAGGAATAGGACTAGATGGCCGCACTCCGATGCAATACCTATCTTATATATTTACCCTGTTTATGCCCAAATTCTATCTAAAGAGATTAAGACAGTTTCACGTAGGGCTCCTTCTATGAGTAGAACCCTGTCTCCCAGTTTATACACTCACAAACAGCATCCTCCCCATTGGTTGCAATTCAAGGGGTCCTTTCGATGTGGTGCAGCTAGATGTCCATGTTGTCCGCACATTAAGAGAGGAGGGGTGATTCATTCCACTGCTACTAATAAAGAATATAAAATCTTGTCATTCATTAACTGCAATACTAGGTATTTAGTATACATTATTACATGCAAATTATGTTCCATACAATATGTGGGTTGCACAACCTGCAAATTGAGGGACCGCCTTCATGATCACCTTTATGATATATACAAGAACCATTCTACTAATGTAGTGAAACACTGGAACAAATGCCACAATAAAGATATTACAAGTTTACAGTATGTATATAGGGGATTGAAAGGGGGGTACTCCCCAAGAGAGGTGGTGATAAATTTAGGATGCTGTGTAAAAAATTGTTTTTTTGGATTTTCAGTCTTGATCTAGAAAGCCCTCTGGCCTTAACTTTGAATGTTACTCATTTCTATGAGTGACATATCTCTCCATGTCCATTATTGGTTATAATATATATAAGTAATCTAGCTCCTTTCAGTTTTGTATTTCTTTTACATGTAGTTGCAGTGGTTTACCTGACCCCTTTCAGGTCTCCTTTTGGAGGACGAGTTTGTTTATGTTATCTCAATGACAATTTGTGTAATTGGGCTCAGTCCATTTTTTTGTACACTTCTAAATTTTTTATTTATTTTTTTTTTGCATACTAGTGTCTGTATTATACACAGTATGTACCTTTTTCAATATACCGTTTTCATTAATTGTACGTTAATATTATTATATTTTTTTGTATGTCTTTTTAACAGACTATGCTCATTGATTGTGTGGATTTGGTTTCATAGTTTTGATGTGTGCACACACACTGAGGTTTTTAAACTTGGGGAAAATGTGTGACAGCAACAATGTTGATCAAGTGGATGTATTATTTTAAATGTTTTGCATTTGTTTGTATACATATATACCTGTGCAAACGTCTAACAGTTAAGCTATAATTAAGCACCAGTCTAGGTGTGAAACAAGTTAGCTGTATCCTGTTGTTTTAAGACCGTTTGCTGTATGATTTATTGTTTTACTGAAAAGAATAAAGGTGATTGCATCAGAGTGTTGGCTGTTCCTCCCGGTGCTATGTGCTGATTGATGGCAACCCCATGTAACATAGTATCTACAGACCATATACTGCTAGGATTGTTTGATCCTTTTCTGGCTCCCCTCTCCCCCACCTCTCTTCTGCTGTTGATCTTGTTGTAGATTCAGTGAGGCTTCTCTCTTTTTTGACTCTGTGTGGCCATTCTGTGTTGTTCCTATATGAGCCCAGAGCTATCACTGACTGAGCACGGGAATGGACCATCTTTCGTTTCTTGATTTTATAATCCTTTAAGCTGAACTGAATTTCCTAGGATGCATTGAATGTAAGAAAAATTGTACCCTCATTTTTCACCCCTGAAGAAAGAGGAGAAAATAAACTCTGAAATGCGTCAGGTGCCTTCATAGGGTTCATTAGCATCTCTATATACCAATCACCATGTTTGATGTTGTGATGGTTTGCCTTTTCTTGCTCTAAGTATCCATGCCTCTGTATCAGCTTTCTGTTTTTAAATGATCATTTAATAAAACATTTTTTGTATTTTTATATATAATTACTTTTGTTGCATTGATAATTGCCTTACTATGTTACCTATATAATTGTTGAAGGCCCTTAAAGTCCCGTTCAAAGACACCTCCTATTTTTGAGCAATTGCTTTTTTTTTGGGATGTTGGCCTACTTTGATTTTTTGTGTTCACTTCCAAGATTATGTCGTTCTTTGCTGAATTGCATCGAAGTGCAGCCATACAGTCCTATTTCTTTCACATATAGAAGGACATAGCTAAACTGCTATTGGTTCCCACAGAAAATGTGGACAAGGGCAATATCTCCTCACTTTTAATACCACCTTTTACGTTAAAATAAATGTTTAAATAAAAAGTACTTTTTTGTGTTGAAAAAGCTCCCAGAATGGTGCTCCTAGGTGGTCTGAATTCCAATGGAATGAGACAAGGAAATACAGGGAACAGCAGCCTTGATGTGGATGGATTCAGGAAGAGTCACAGAAGTGAATGGAATCAGAGATGGATGGATGGGTCCAAGCTCGAAATTGTGATGCAGCATGCACAGATCTGGGAAGATCCTCAAAGGCATGTGGAAGACAGAAAAGGAGGGCCACAGGGCAAACATCAATAGGAGCATAAATCCATTTATGGAAATAACAATAGCACACTTACATATAAATACACAGGGTGGTTGGAAGTTTTGGTAAGTTGGAGTTTTCTGCAGAACACCAGAGCCGCTAAGGGAAGTTGGAAAGTCCAGTGGCCTCTCCCAAGGAAAAAAACTTGAAAAAAGAGGCGGTACCTCTGAAACGCATGAAGGAAAACGCACCCCTCGTAGCTTGGTGCTGTTTTCCTTGGGAGGCGCAGCTGCCATCTCCAACTTCCCATGACAGCAGATTTCATCACAGCAGCACCCCGTGTATTTGTATGTAAGTGTGCTATTGTTATTTCAATAAATTATTTTATGCTCCTATTGATGTTTGTGCTCTGGACCCCCTTTCTGTCTTCTGCATGGAACATCCCCTAAAACATTTGAAACTGATGATTAAGGACTATCTTATTTATAGATTTATCCTAAGTTCTGTCATTGCATAGGCTCTTTTTGTAAATAATATCATTCTCTGTTTAAAGTTACAATGAACCCCATACTTTCTAGGTTTTAAGTTGTCTATTTCTGAGCACTTAAGAAGAATTACATAAATAACATACATGTGTGCCAGTGATTACCTGCTTTTCTCCCTCTCTTTACCCTGCACATGATTATGGTATCTTCTTACAATTAAGCACGATTTATTGCCCACAGAGCTGCACTTACAATGTTTTTCATTCCTGACCTCCTATGTCAGCATTATTCAGGAAAGAGGCTGTCCAGATAGCAGGAACATTACACAGATAGTGTACAGATGTTCTATAGTTTTTGTACGTGCAAACAGCTCACACAGATCTTCACATATTAATCACACTCAAGGAAATATATTTAATTTACCTGCTTGTAAAGCACAAGCTAAAAAAAAAAAAAAAGATCCTATGCAGTTTGACAAAATGTACAATAAGCAATGATAAAATAGAATCATACAAGAATTTTTTTAAGGTTTCAATAGTCCCTTACACTCCCAAGTTTTCAAACAAAATGCTACTGCAGTGTGATTTTTTTGACTGACAACCATCAGCAGAGGGAAAATTGCATAAAAGGAAAATAGCTGTTATAAACACCGTCTGGTGTGTGATACTACTGGGAGTATTACATAAAGAAGTAAAAAGCAAAATGAATATGGGCAAAGTATACGACCAACCAAATTATAGTTTGCTGCTGTTAGATCCATAAAGAATGTTTTATTGTTTTCTATGGGTTACTGCACATTGAACTACCCAATTCAATAAGCCTCAGCATGTACAAGTACTTTTTTTTTTTTTTTTTTGAAAACTGGAAAATAGCAGAAAAGACAATGTAAAATTATACAAAAAATTCATACTTCCTGCCAATGCATCACTAAATGTAGGCAAACCAGGGACAGGGAACTAGACTAAAATTGCATAATCTCTCATAATAATCACTTTGTGTAAAGTTTGTCTTACAATATGCTACAATAAAATAGAAACACATTAATGTGCATGAGCAAGAAGTGTTTGAGAGTACAACATTGTGAGGACCATAAATGCTAATGATATCAGGCTTATTCATAATTATTAATAACCCATAGAAACCAATAAAAATGAATCTTTATGTAACAGAGATTTGACAATTTTTTATAGATTTTTAATGGAGACCTTTTTCATCTACTTTAAGTCCATATTCACTACACATTCAACAATTCAACAGAGTCCTTGGGGATACATTGAATATTCACTGGATTCCTTCATTTTCAGTCTCTAGAATCAAATACAATTATTGTCCTATGAACCTCACCAACTCAAATGTGAGTGAATCTAGGATAGTGTATTTATCTGTATAGCCCCATGTTTTATAAACAGGCTGACCAATTTGACTTTCATTCATCTCTATTTTTCTGTTGAATACCTTTTGTAATATTTGCCACACAGCCTATTTAGGGTTAAAGCCTATGTAGCATCTCTTAGTTAGGTTGCTAATAGGTTTAGGTAAATTTATTTTTTGGCTATTTGCTGGCTCCTCTGTAGCCAGTGAAGCAGGATTTGATTACTTCTGGCTGTTCTGGGTTTTGCAGTATGCAGGTTCGACTGATTCCCCCTGCATTTCAGTAAGTTCTGCATTATAGTGCGTTGGGAAGAATATTCATGTAGCCTCAGCCAATCCCTTGAAATAGGATGGCCAGAAGGGGGCTGAGATGTGCAGAAAAAGTCTGGAGTCAAGAGCAGCAGGGTCCTTGCCCTGGTGAAGAGGACCCAAGCAGCTGAAGACTGCAGGAGGTCCATCACAGTCCCTACTTAGGGAGAACTGGGGGACTGACTTCTGAAGCTGTGGGAACAGTCTCAAGAAAAGTCTGCTGAGGATCTGACCGAAAGGCTCAGGGTACAGGGTCTAGCTGATACCTGGAAGGTACCTGGTATCTATAAGGAAGTATCTCTTTTTATTTAGAACACAGTGAGTAAAGGTCTGAAAGAGCTCCTGGGGAGACTGTTGTTGTTTTTATCTTATTTTGTGAAGAGCTGTATGTGCACATCTACTTATCCTAGAAGCCTACTTTAAAGAAGTTAACCCTCACTAGAAAGTGTCCTCAGTTAAAGCTGCACTGGTTCTGGAGCACCCCAAGGCTTACCCTATCCCAATGCAAATTCTTCAAATAATAAACCCCCCAAAAAAGAAACTTCTGCCTGGTGATTGTGCGGAGACAACTGCTGTGTGCCTGGATGCTGTGCACCCAATAGGGAACAGAAACTGGGACAAACAGCAAGACCGGCTTGGGGTTTGCACTACACTTATCTAAATCCAAGAACACAAATTCAATACATTTGGGTGCTTTTACACCTGAGAATGCAGCAACACTGATGCAAGAACCCCAGCAGAGGTTCCCACAATTAGCTATGGGAGGCAGCAACATTGAAAGCAATAGGAGGCTGCTGGCTCCCACAGCTAATTATGCCCACTTGAATATAATTGCACATGCAGTGCAGTGTATAATTGCACATGTGAGTGATAGGCCCTGAATACAGACTGCCTGATAATGCTGCTTGATATTTTAATGCCGCACAGGCAAAGTGCACAGGACATTATCCGCTAACTGGATTTCTGGAGAAATCAATATGTTTTTCTTTTTCACCTATCAAACAGATACAGTGATGCACTTTCAATGGTAAATTTAACAGACTAAAAGGGAGCAAATAACGAAAGCTCATTGATTACAGTTTGCCAACATTGTCTGTTTTGTACAATGTTTTAATAAATACCCTGCTCTGTTTTTTTGAATATAGGCTGAAAAATGGATGTTGCCATCTTTAGGCTTTAGCAAACAAACAGCTTGCATGTGATTATGATTAGTGTTGAGCGAACACGGACTGTATTATTCGTGTTCGTACCGAATAATTGGATTTTTTTTACCCGAACACGGACACGGACACTTTACTGTATGTTCGGGTAAAAATCCGTGTTCGGTCGTTTTATTTCCGGGTTTTGCATGCTTTGGCGCTCTTTTCATGGCGGGCTTTCAACAGCCAATCAACAATCGTTTAACTGGTGTGCCTTAAGCCATCCCAGCCATGCCTGCAAATGTCTTAGTAGCTGTGATTGGCCGTCTGAAGCATGTGACCAAGTCTTTATAAGTTCGAGGCAGCCGCCGCAGCAGCGTCATTCTGCTGCTTAGCTAAGGGACAGAGCACACATCAATGTGCTGGCTGCTGATTAGGGAAAGATAGGCAGGAAAAAAACATTTGTGTCCGGATAGAATTGAGGGACAGGTCGGAGTGTTTAGGCAGGGCGAGTTGTAGGCATTTTAGGGATAGAGTCTGCTGAATTATAGGGTCAGTGTCTTCTACAAACTACAATCGATATTGCTGTGTGGGGGGTGGGGTGAATCTGCACTCAATCCTGATCTACGATCTCTTCTCAATCCTGTTAGGGACAGAGTCTGCTGAATTTTAGGGAAACTGTGTTCTACAAACTACAATCGATATTGCTGTGTGGTGTGGGATTGGAGATAGGCAGGTGTCAGTGATCCACATCCATTTTTCTGTGTGTGAGCTGCAGTGAACACAATCTTTTTGGGCTGCAGTGAACACAATCTTTTTGGGCTGCAGTGAACACAATCTTTTTGGGCTGCAGTGAACACAATCTTTTTGGGGTGCAGTGAACAAAATCTTTTTGGGGTGCAGTGAACACAATCCTTTTTGGTGTGCAGTGAACACAATCTTTGTGGGGTGCAGTGAACAAAATCCTTTGTGGGGTGCAGTGAACACAATCTTTTTGGGGTGCAGTGAACAAAATCCTTTTTGGGGTGCAGTGAACAACATCCTTTTTGGGGTGCAGTGAACACAATCTTTTTGGGGTGCAGTGAACAAAATCCTTTGTGGGGTGCAGTGAACACAATCTTTTTGGGGTGCAGTGAACACAATCTTTTTGGGGTGGAGTGAACAACATCCTTTTTGGGGTGCAGTGAACAAAATCCTTTTTGGGGTGCAGTGAACAAAATCATTTTTGGGGTGCAGTGAACACAATCTTTTTGGGGTGCAGTGAACACAATCTTTGTGGGGTGCAGTGAACACAATCTTTTTGGGGTGGAGTGAACAACATCCTTTTTGGGGTGCAGTGAACAACATCCTTTTTGGGGTGCAGTGAACACAATCTTTTTGGGGTGCAGTGAACACAATCTTTGTGGGGTACAGTGAACAGAATCTTTGTGGGGTGCAGTGAACACAATCTTTGGGGGGTACAGTGAACACAATCTTTTTGGGGTGCAGTGAACACAATCTTTGTGGGGTGCAGTGAACACAATCTTTTTGGGGTGGAGTGAACAAAATCATTTTTGGGGTGCAGTGAACAACATCCTTTTTGGGGTGCAGTGATCAAAATCCTTTTTGGGGTGCAGTGAACACAATCTTTTTGGGGTGCAGTGAACAAAATCCTTTGTGGGGTGCAGTGAACAGAATCTTTGTGGGGTGCAGTGAACACAATCTTTGGGGGGGTACAGTGAACACAATCTTTTTGGGGTGCAGTGAACACAATCTTTGTGGGGTACAGTGAACAGAATCTTTGTGGGGTGCAGTGAACACAATCTTTGGGGGGTACAGTGAACACAATCTTTTTGGGGTGCAGTGAACACAATCTTTGGGGGGTACAGTGAACACAATCTTTTTGGGGTGCAGTGAACACAATCTTTGTGGGGTGCAGTGAACACAATCTTTGGGGGGGTACAGTGAACACAATCTTTTTGGGGTGCAGTGAACAACATCCTTTTAGGGTGCAGTGAACACAATCTTTGTGGGGTGCAGTGAACAACATCCTTTTAGGGTGCAGTGAACACAATCTTTGTGGGGTACAGTGAACAGAATCTTTGTGGGGTGCAGTGAACACAATCTTTGGGGGGTACAGTGAACACAATCTTTGTGAGGTGCAGTGAACACAATCTTTGTGGGGTGCAGTGAACACAATCATTGTGGGGTGCAGTGAACTCAATCTTTGTGGGGTACAGTGAACACAATCTCATACTTCTGAAGATTTGAGGGTGCTGCCTGTTCCATACTCCCCCTACTCCTCATCTAGCCTTTTAGGGGTACAAACAATAGTAATTGGGGCCTAGTGTGGTTGTGTACGTGTGATATACATACACTTTTTTTGGATCATATTTTCTATTCCGCTATTTAATCAAAAACCTTTGGGGATCAGTTAAATTGGGGGATAGTCTGTGTTGGTACGTGTGAGAGAGATCCACCTTTCCAAGTTGTTGGGGTTCATCTCATACTTCTGAAGGTTTGAGGGTGCTGCCTGTTCCATACTCCCCCTACTCCTAGCCTTTTAGGGGTACAAACAATAGTAATTGGGGCCTAGTGTGGTTGTGTACGTGTGATATACATACACTTTTTTTGGATCATATTTTCTATTCCGCTATTTAATCAAAAACCTTTGGGGATCAGTTAAATTGGGGGATAGTCTGTGTTGGTACGTGTGAGAGAGATCCACCTTTCCAAGTTGTTGGGGTTCATCTCATACTTCTGAAGGTTTGAGGGTGCTGCCTGTTCCATACTCCCCCTACTCCTCATCTAGCCTTTTAGGGGTACAAACAATAGTAATTGGGGCCTAGTGTGGTTGTGTACGTGTGATATACATACACTTTTTTTGGATCATATTTTCTATTCCGCTATTTAATCAAAAACCTTTGGGGATCAGTTAAATTGGGGGATAGTCTGTGTTGGTACGTGTGAGAGAGATCCACCTTTCCAAGTTGTTGGGGTTCATCTCATACTTCTGAAGGTTTGAGGGTGCTGCCTGTTCCATACTCCCCCTACTCCTAGCCTTTTAGGGGTACAAACAATAGTAATTGGGGCCCAGTGTGGTTGTGTACGTGTGATATACATACACTTTTTTTGGATCATATTTTCTATTCCGCTATTTAATCAAAAACCTTTGGGGATCAGTTAAATTGGGGGATAGTCTGTGTTGGTACGTGTGAGAGAGATCCACCTTTCCAAGTTGTTGGGGTTCATCTCATACTTCTGAAGGTTTGAGGGTGCTGCCTGTTCCATACCCCCCCTACTCCTCATCTAGCCTTTTAGGGGTACAAACAATAGTAATTGGGGCCTAGTGTGGTTGTGTACGTGTGATATACATACACTTTTTTTGGATCATATTTTCTATTCCGCTATTTAATCAAAAACCTTTGGGGATCAGTTAAATTGGGGGATAGTCTGTGTTGGTACGTGTGAGAGAGATCCACCTTTCCAAGTTGTTGGGGTTCATCTCATACTTCTGAAGGTTTGAGGGTGCTGCCTGTTCCATACCCCCCCTACTCCTCATCTAGCCTTTTAGGGGTACAAACAATAGTAATTGGGGCCTAGTGTGGTTGTGTACGTGTGATATACATACACTTTTTTTGGATCATATTTTCTATTCCACTATTTAATCAAAAACCTTTGGGGATCAGTTAAATTGGGGGATAGTCTGTGTTGGTACGTGTGAGAGAGATCCACCTTTCCAAGTTGTTGGGGTTCATCTCATACTTCTGAAGGTTTGAGGGTGCTGCCTGTTCCATACTCCCCCTACTCCTCATCTAGCCTTTTAGGGGTACAAACAATAGTAATTGGGGCCTAGTGTGGTTGTGTACGTGTGATATACATACACTTTTTTTGGATCATATTTTCTATTCCGCTATTTAATCAAAAACCTTTGGGATCAGTTAAATTGGGGGATAGTCTGTGTTGGTACGTGTGAGAGAGATCCACCTTTCCAAGTTGTTGGGGTTCATCTCATACTTCTGAAGGTTTGAGGGTGCTGCCTGTTCCATACTCCCCCTACTCCTCATCTAGCCTTTTAGGGGTACAAACAATAGTAATTGGGGCCTAGTGTGGTTGTGTACGTGTGATATACATACACTTTTTTTGGATCATATTTTCTATTCCGCTATTTAATCAAAAACCTTTGGGGATCAGTTAAATTGGGGGATAGTCTGTGTTGGTACGTGTGAGAGAGATCCACCTTTCCAAGTTGTTGGGGTTCATCTCATACTTCTGAAGGTTTGAGGGTGCTGCCTGTTCCATACCCCCCCTACTCCTCATCTAGCCTTTTAGGGGTACAAACAATAGTAATTGGGGCCTAGTGTGGTTGTGTACGTGTGATATACATACACTTTTTTTGGATCATATTTTCTATTCCGCTATTTAATCAAAAACCTTTAGGGATCAGTTTAATTGGGGGATAGTCTGTGTTGGTACGTGTGAGAGAGATCCACCTTTCCAAGTTGTTGGGGTTCATCTCATACTTCTGAAGGTTTGAGGGTGCTGCCTGTTCCATACCCCCCCTACTCCTCATCTAGCCTTTTAGGGGTACAAACAATAGTAATTGGGGCCTAGTGTGGTTGTGTACGTGTGATATACATACACTTTTTTTGGATCATATTTTCTATTCCGCTATTTAATCAAAAACCTTTGGGGATCAGTTAAATTGGGGGATAGTCTGTGTTGGTACGTGTGAGAGAGATCCACCTTTCCAAGTTTTTGGGGTTCATCTCATACTTCTGAAGATTTGAGGGTGCTGCCTGTTCCATACCCCCCCTACTCCTCATCTAGCCTTTTAGGGGTACAAACAATAGTAATTGGGGCCTCGTGTGGTTGTGTACGTGTGATATACATACACTTTTTTTGGATCATATTTTCTATTCCGCTATTTAATCAAAAACCTTTGGGGATCAGTTAAATTGGGGGATAGTCTGTGTTGGTACGTGTGAGAGAGATCCACCTTTCCAAGTTGTTGGGGTTCATCTCATACTTCTGAAGGTTTGAGGGTGCTGCCTGTTCCATACCCCCCCTACTCCTCATCTAGCCTTTTAGGGGTACAAACAATAGTAATTGGGGCCTAGTGTGGTTGTGTACGTGTGATATACATACACTTTTTTTGGATCATATTTTCTATTCCGCTATTTAATCAAAAACCTTTGGGGATCAGTTAAATTGGGGGATAGTCTGTGTTGGTACGTGTGAGAGAGATCCACCTTTCCAAGTTGTTGGGGTTCATCTCATACTTCTGAAGGTTTGAGGGTGCTGCCTGTTCCATACTCCCCCTACTCCTCATCTAGCCTTTTAGGGGTACAAACAATAGTAATTGGGGCCTAGTGTGGTTGTGTACGTGTGATATACATACACTTTTTTTGGATCATATTTTCTATTCCGCTATTTAATCAAAAACCTTTGGGGATCAGTTAAATTGGGGGATAGTCTGTGTTGGTACGTGTGAGAGAGATCCACCTTTCCAAGTTGTTGGGGTTCATCTCATACTTCTGAAGGTTTGAGGGTGCTGCCTGTTCCATACTCCCCCTACTCCTCATCTAGCCTTTTAGGGGTACAAACAATAGTAATTGGGGCCTAGTGTGGTTGTGTACGTGTGATATACATACACTTTTTTTGGATCATATTTTCTATTCCGCTATTTAATCAAAAACCTTTGGGGATCAGTTAAATTGGGGGATAGTCTGTGTTGGTACGTGTGAGAGAGATCCACCTTTCCAAGTTGTTGGGGTTCATCTCATACTTCTGAAGGTTTGAGGGTGCTGCCTGTTCCATACTCCCCCTACTCCTAGCCTTTTAGGGGTACAAACAATAGTAATTGGGGCCCAGTGTGGTTGTGTACGTGTGATATACATACACTTTTTTTGGATCATATTTTCTATTCCGCTATTTAATCAAAAACCTTTGGGGATCAGTTAAATTGGGGGATAGTCTGTGTTGGTACGTGTGAGAGAGATCCACCTTTCCAAGTTGTTGGGGTTCATCTCATACTTCTGAAGGTTTGAGGGTGCTGCCTGTTCCATACCCCCCCTACTCCTCATCTAGCCTTTTAGGGGTACAAACAATAGTAATTGGGGCCTAGTGTGGTTGTGTACGTGTGATATACATACACTTTTTTTGGATCATATTTTCTATTCCGCTATTTAATCAAAAACCTTTGGGGATCAGTTAAATTGGGGGATAGTCTGTGTTGGTACGTGTGAGAGAGATCCACCTTTCCAAGTTGTTGGGGTTCATCTCATACTTCTGAAGGTTTGAGGGTGCTGCCTGTTCCATACTCCCCCTACTCCTCATCTAGCCTTTTAGGGGTACAAACAATAGTAATTGGGGCCCAGTGTGGTTGTGTACGTGTGATATACATACACTTTTTTTGGATCATATTTTCTATTCCGCTATTTAATCAAAAACCTTTGGGGATCAGTTAAATTGGGGGATAGTCTGTGTTGGTACGTGTGAGAGAGATCCACCTTTCCAAGTTGTTGGGGTTCATCTCATACTTCTGAAGGTTTGAGGGTGCTGCCTGTTCCATACTCCCCCTACTCCTAGCCTTTTAGGGGTACAAACAATAGTAATTGGGGCCTAGTGTGGTTGTGTACGTGTGATATACATACACTTTTTTTGGATCATATTTTCTATTCCGCTATTTAATCAAAACCTTTGGGGATCAGTTAAATTGGGGGATAGTCTGTGTTGGTACGTGTGAGAGAGATCCACCTTTCCAAGTTGTTGGGGTTCATCTCATACTTCTGAAGGTTTGAGGGTGCTGCCTGTTCCATACCCCCCCTACTCCTCATCTAGCCTTTTAGGGGTACAAACAATAGTAATTGGGGCCTAGTGTGGTTGTGTACGTGTGATATACATACACTTTTTTTGGATCATATTTTCTATTCCGCTATTTAATCAAAAACCTTTGGGGATCAGTTAAATTGGGGGATAGTCTGTGTTGGTACGTGTGAGAGAGATCCACCTTTCCAAGTTGTTGGGGTTCATCTCATACTTCTGAAGGTTTGAGGGTGCTGCCTGTTCCATACTCCCCCTACTCCTCATCTAGCCTTTTAGGGGTACAAACAATAGTAATTGGGGCCCAGTGTGGTTGTGTACGTGTGATATACATACACTTTTTTTGGATCATATTTTCTATTCCGCTATTTAATCAAAAACCTTTGGGGATCAGTTAAATTGGGGGATAGTCTGTGTTGGTACGTGTGAGAGAGATCCACCTTTCCAAGTTGTTGGGGTTCATCTCATACTTCTGAAGGTTTGAGGGTGCTGCCTGTTCCATACTCCCCCTACTCCTCTTCTAGCCTTTTAGGGGTACAAACAATAGTAATTGGGGCCCAGTGTGGTTGTGTACGTGTGATATACATACACTTTTTTTGGATCATATTTTCTATTCCGCTATTTAATCAAAAACCTTTGGGGATCAGTTAAATTGGGGGATAGTCTGTGTTGGTACGTGTGAGAGAGATCCACCTTTCCAAGTTTTTGGGGTTCATCTCATACTTCTGAAGATTTGAGGGTGCTGCCTGTTCCATACCCCCCCTACTCCTCATCTAGCCTTTTAGGGGTACAAACAATAGTAATTGGGGCCTAGTGTGGTTGTGTACGTGTGATATACATACACTTTTTTTGGATCATATTTTCTATTCCGCTATTTAATCAAAAACCTTTGGGGATCAGTTAAATTGGGGGATAGTCTGTGTTGGTACGTGTGAGAGAGATCCACCTTTCCAAGTTGTTGGGGTTCATCTCATACTTCTGAAGGTTTGAGGGTGCTGCCTGTTCCATACTCCCCCTACTCCTAGCCTTTTAGGGGTACAAACAATAGTAATTGGGGCCTAGTGTGGTTGTGTACGTGTGATATACATACACTTTTTTTGGATCATATTTTCTATTCCGCTATTTAATCAAAAACCTTTGGGGATCAGTTAAATTGGGGGATAGTCTGTGTTGGTACGTGTGAGAGAGATCCACCTTTCCAAGTTGTTGGGGTTCATCTCATACTTCTGAAGGTTTGAGGGTGCTGCCTGTTCCATACCCCCCCTACTCCTCATCTAGCCTTTTAGGGGTACAAACAATAGTAATTGGGGCCTAGTGTGGTTGTGTACGTGTGATATACATACACTTTTTTTGGATCATATTTTCTATTCCGCTATTTAATCAAAAACCTTTGGGGATCAGTTAAATTGGGGGATAGTCTGTGTTGGTACGTGTGAGAGAGATCCACCTTTCCAAGTTGTTGGGGTTCATCTCATACTTCTGAAGGTTTGAGGGTGCTGCCTGTTCCATACTCCCCCTACTCCTCATCTAGCCTTTTAGGGGTACAAACAATAGTAATTGGGGCCCAGTGTGGTTGTGTACGTGTGATATACATACACTTTTTTTGGATCATATTTTCTATTCCGCTATTTAATCAAAAACCTTTGGGGATCAGTTAAATTGGGGGATAGTCTGTGTTGGTACGTGTGAGAGAGATCCACCTTTCCAAGTTGTTGGGGTTCATCTCATACTTCTGAAGGTTTGAGGGTGCTGCCTTTTTTATACCCCCCCTACTCCTCATCTAGCCTTTTAGGGGTACAAACAATAGTAATTGGGGCCTAGTGTGGTGGTGTACGTGCGAGATACATACACTTTCTTTTTGATCATATTTTCTATTCCGCTATTCAATTAAAACCTTTGGGGATCAATTCAATTGCGAGATAGTCTGTGTCGGTACGTGTGAGATCCACCTTTCCAAGTTGTTGGGGTTCATCTCATACTTCTGAAGATTTGAGGGTGCTGCCTGTTCCATACTCCTGCTCCTACTGCTCAACCATCCTTTTAGGGGTACAAACAATAGTAATTGGGGCCTAGTGTGGTTGTGTACGTGCGAGATACATACACTTTTTTTGATCATATTTCCTATTCCGCTATTCAATAAAAACCTTTGAGGATCAATTGAATTGCGGGATAGTCTGTGTCGGTACGTGTGAGATCCACCTTTCCAAGTTTTTGGGGTTCATCTCATACTTCTGAAGATTTGAGGGTGCTGCCTGTTCCATACTCCTCCTCCTACTCCTCATCCATCCTTTTAGGGGTACAAACAATAGTAATTGGGGCCTAGTGTGGTTGTGTACGTGCGAGATACATACACTTTTTTTGATCATATTTCCTATTCCGCTATTCAATAAAAACCTTTGAGGATCAATTGAATTGCGGGATAGTCTGTGTCGGTACGTGTGAGATCCACCTTTCCAAGTTTTTGGGGTTCATCTCATACTTCTGAAGATTTGAGGGTGCTGTCTGTTCCATACTCCTCCTACTCCTCATCCATCCTTTTAGGGGTAGAAACAATAGTAATTGGGGCCTAGTGTGGTTTTGTACGTGCGAGATACATACACTTTTTTGGATCATATTTCCTATTCCGCTATTCAATAAAAACCTTTCTAGGGCAAGATCTTAAATTACAGAAATATGAGGAGACCGTCAAATAAGGGCCGTGGCCTGGGTCGTGGTGCTGCTGGTAGAGCTCCTGTTGCAAGGAGAGGACGTGGTCGATCTGTGCCAGCTACACGCACAAGTGAAACACCTTCCTCAAGTGTGAGTAGGCGACAGAACCTGCATCAGTATTTGGTAGGGCATCAAACGCCCCTAGAAGTGATGAGGCCAGAACAAGTTGAGGCGATAGTAGATTGGTTTGCTGCTGACAGTGCCTCCAGTTCCTTCACATTGTCTCCCACCCAGTCTACTGCAGAAAGGTCAGAGTTGGCACCTGCAGCCAATGTCCAACCGTCTTTCACCTCACCCCCTTGCAAATCAGGCCAGCAGTCTGAGCCCCAAGCCATACAGCAGTCTCTTATTCTTTTTGAGGACTCTGTCAGCAGGGTTTCCCAGGGCCATCCACCTAGCCCTGCCCCAGAAGTGGAAGAGATTGAGTGCAGCGATGCCCAACCACTTATTTCTCAAGATGAGTACATGCAAGGATCATCGCAGCACGTCTCCGATGATGACGAAACGCAGGTGCCAACTGCTGCGGCGTTCAGCATTGTGGAGACCGACAAGGAGGGCAGGGGTGAAGACTGGGTGGAAGATGATGTGGAGGACGATGAGGTCCTCGACCCCACATGGAATGAACGTCATGCAGGTGACCTGAGTAGTTTGGAGGAAGAGGCGGTGGTCGCACAGAGCCACCAGCACAGCAGAAGAGGGAGCAGGGTGCAGAAGCGGAGCGGCCGTGCCCTAGACACTACGCCCGCTACTGCCCAACGCAGCAAGGGAACGAGCGCACCAAAGTCAGCTCAAAGGAGTTCTCTAGCGTGGAAGTTCTTTAGAAAATGTGCTGATGACAGGACACAAGTGGTTTGCACCCTGTGCAATCAGAGCTTGAAGCGAGGCATAAACCTTCTCAACCTGAGCACAACCTGCATGATCAGGCATCTAAGTGCAAAGCACGAGCTGCAGTGGAGTACACACCTTCAAAACCAAGAAACGTCTCTGGCTCATCCTGCTTCCTCTTCTGCTGCAGTCTCGGCCGCTCCAGCCACATCTGTAGTGATACCGGCACCTGCCACCCCGCAAACAGACGATCTGTCAGCAACACCACCACCTGGGTCACCAACAACCATCTCCACAATGTCCCGTGGAAGCGTTCAGCTTTCCATCTCCCAAACACTTGAGAGGAAGAGGAAGTACCCCCCTACCCACCCGCGATCCCTGGCCCTGAATGCCAGCATTTCAAAATTATTGGCCTTTGAAATGCTGTCATTCCGTCTGGTGGAGACGCACAGTTTTAAAAACCTTATGTCGGTGGCTGTCCCACAGTACGTCGTGCCCAGCCGCCACTACTTTTCCAGGCAAGCCATCCCTTCCCTGCACAACCAAGTGGGGGAAAATATCAGGTGTGCACTGCGCAACGCCATCTGTGCCAAGGTCCACCTAACTACGGATACGTGGACCAGTAAGCACGGTCAGGGGCGTTATATCTCCCTAACGGCACACTGGGTAAATGCAGTGGCGGATGGGCCTGAGGCGGATAGCAATTTGGCGCATGTCCTTCCACCACCGAGGATTGCAGGGCGCTTCAGTTTGCCTCCTGTTCCTAACTCCTCCTACTCCGCTTCCTCATCCTCTACCGCCTCCTCATCCGGACAGCGTAACACCTTCACCACCAACTTCAGCACGGCCAGGGGTAAACGACAGCAGGCAGTTTTACAACTTGCCTGTTTGGGGGACAAACCACACACCACGCAGGAGTTGTGGAGGAGCATGGAACAGCAGACAAATGAGTGGTTGCTGCCAGCGAGCCTCAAGCCCGGCCTGGTGGTGTGCGATAACGGGCGAAATCTCATAGCAGCTCTGGGCCTAGCCGGTTTGACGCACATCCCTTGCCTGGCGCATGTGCTGAATTTGGTGGTGCAGAGGTTCCTTAAAAACTACCCCGATATGTCAGAGCTGCTGCAGAAAGTGCGGGCCGTTTGTGCGCACTTTCGGCGTTCTCACCCTGCTGCTGCTCGCCTGGCAGCGCTGCAGCGTAACTTCGGCCTTCCCGCTCACCGCCTCATATGTGACGTGCCCACAAGGTGGAACTCCACCTTGCACATGCTGGAAAGACTGTGCGAGCAGCAGCAGGCCATAGTGGAGTTTCAGCTGCAGCACGCACGCGTGAGTCGCTCTGCGGAACAGCACCACTTCACCACCAATAACTGGGCCTCCATGCGAGACCTGTGTGCCTTGTTGCGCTGTTTTGAGTACTCCACCAACATGGCCAGTGGCAATGACGCCGTTCTCAGCTTAACTATCCCACTTCTATGCCTCCTTGAAAAAACAATTCGGGCGATGATGGAAGAGGATGTGGCACAGGATGAGGAGGAGGAGGAGGATGAAGAGGTAACATTTCCAAGGCTTTCAGGGCAGTCATTCGCAAGGGGCTCCGAGGGTGGGTTCCTGCACACGCAAACGCCAGGGACGCAATTGTCCAGCAGGGGCACAGTTCTGGAGGATGAGGAGGATGAGGAGGAGGAGGAGCTGGAGGAGGAGATGGAACCATGTTCACAGCAGGGTGGCACCCAGGCCAGCTCATGGCCATCACTGGTGCGTGGCTGGGGGGATACAGAGGACACGGACGATACACCTCCCACAGAGGACAGCCTTTCGTTGCCTCTGGGCAGCCTGGCACACATGAGCGATTACATGCTGCAGTGTCTCCACAACGACCGCCGAGTTGCCCACATTCTAACTTGTGCTGATTACTGGGTGGCCACGCTGCTGGATCCCCGTTACAAGGACAACGTACCGTCCTTAATTCACTCACTGGAGCGCGATCGCAAGATGCGCGAGTACAAGCGCACGCTGGTAGACGCCATGCTGCTGGCATTCCCATCTGACAGCGGGGCCACAGTGGAAGCACAAGGCAGAGGAGGAGGAGGAGGAGGTCGCCAACGCAACCAGGGCACCGCCAGCACCTCAGAAGGCAGGGTTAGCATGGCCGAAATGTGGAAAAGCTTTGTCAGCACGCCACAACAAACAGCAGCACCAGCAGCTCAGATGGAACGTCTTAGCAGGAGGCAGCATTTTACCAACATGGTGGAGCAGTATGTGTGCACACGCCTACATGTAGTGAATGACGGGTCTGCCCCCTTCAACTTCTGGGTCTCCAAATTGGGCACATGGCCTGAGCTTGCCCTTTACGCCTTGGAGGTGCTGGCGTGCCCTGCAGCCAGTGTATTATCTGAACGGGTATTTAGCACGGCTGGGGGCGTTATAACAGACAAGCGCAGCCGCCTGTCCAGAGACAATGTGGACAAGCTCACGTTCATTAAAATGAACCAGGCATGGATCCCACGGGACTTTTCCGTACCTTATGCAGAATAGCAATGGATACCTACCTTACCCACCCATTGTTCCATTTTTGCTCTTTCTCACTCTTTTGGGGTGTACCCTCATTTAAAATTTTTGAAAAGAAGCAGTGTTGGCTACCTCGTCCTCCTCCTCAGGGCCAGATTAATGTAGGGGCTATTGGAGCTGCAGCTCCAGGCCCCTACCTTTTATATAGGCCCCGGGTTGGCCATATTCACTGTTACCGCTCTTCTGTCACTTGTAAACACAGAAGTCTGGCTTCTATGCTCGCTTCCCCAGGCAGCACCCTCAGAACCTCCCCACACAGCGTGAAGGCCGGACAAGGAGGGACAGTTGGCGATGCATGGATGTGTTTATGGGCTTCAGAGACAGCATCCCATGTTGAATTAGGCATGCATGGCTGCACCCTTCCTCCTCTGGGTGCATGGCAAGGCACGGCCCTTAAGGCCCTTCAAAATCCTCAGCACCAAGCCCATGATGCTGTTAATCCGGCCCTGGTCCTCCTCCACCGCCGCTTCCACCTACACCGCCCATAGGTGTGCGCAGCCTATTGCATTAAGGTGTGCACCCCAAAGTTGAAATACACATGCATGTGTTTGCCAGCAGGGAGAGTAATGTATCGGGGCCATGTACCTGTAGGCAAGGAGAAATAGAGCAGAGCAGGTCCCAGGGAGATCTTTCCCATCTCCTCACTGGCAATGCTATGTGCCCTAGGTGATTAGGGTGTGCCCAGGCACACCCAGCACACCCTGTGCGCACGCCTATGTCACCGCCACATCCACCACCACCTCAACCTCCCTCCTACTCCATATGGGCCTCGTCCTTCAGAGATGAAGAAGAACATTGTTTTATTTTTCTGTTTTTTTTTGTTGTTTTAAGTTATTTCCCTATCCACATTTGTTTGCAGAGCACTTGCCATGCTCTTAATTACGTTTTGCTGCCATTTGCAGCACTCTAGCCCTTTCCTTTGGTGTTTTAGAGCCATTTTAGTGCCTTAAAGTTCGGGTCCCCATTGACTTCAATGGGGTTCGGTGTCCGGGAAAAGTTCGGTAAAAGTCCGGGACACGGACCCGGACTTTTTTTTAAAGTTCGGCCGAACCCGTCGAACACGGACATCTAGGTGTCCGCTCAACCCTAATTATGATGGCACATTTGTCATAGTGATCACATGATCAGGAATTGCAATCATTTGTAAACTTTAAAACTGTCATACAGTGCAGGCGTATGTGTATACTCTGCTGTCAAATTCTGAATGTTTTTCTTCAGACAAGAGGGTGTCAAATAATTAATTCATTTTTAAAATACTTTCTTTAAAATAAGCAAGCCAATTAATTAGGTTTAATTATTTAACTTCCAACTTCTTACCCTTCCCTGGCCTGTCTTTGGGGCTCTATTGGGGTTTTCAAAGTTACTGACACTTCAAATTTTCACATACCTCTCTGCACAAACTGTCATTTTAATGGAGGTATGTTGACAACCCATTTAATTAACTTGCCCAATAAAACCTGAACAACTGAAAATATGAAAAGGGAGCATGCAAAACTCCATGTATACAAATATCACTCAATAACACTAAATAAATAGTAAGTATTGTGATCCACTACGCTTCAGGATATACAGGTGACAAGATAACCTGTGTAACGATGTATCAATGTATGCCTGTCTTCTCATATCCTTAGCACCTTAACTTTTGTACATTCTCCTGGACCAATCATTAAATGCTTTTATACACGTAGGAATGTTGACACGGGTTTTTTGCAGCATCCATAACATCCAATAACATATAGAAATGGAATGATTGTTTTATCACAGTTTGTTTTTAATATATAATTGAATTATAAAATATATGTATATACTGTATATAAATATATATATATATATATATATATATATATATATATATATATGCACAGTATACACACCCTGCAAAGTACAATATATGCACCTGCAAATTAAAAAGAGCAAATGAGTTTTAATTATTTATGAGCAGTAAGTTATCACATATTTTACAATGTATTCATATGTACTATTCAGTTAAATAATCCCACGAGAACACAATTAATTAAATGTACGCTTCCATTCTCGAATCTGTACATGAATAACTTACTGGAATTTTTGTTTGATGTAGATTAACTACAGTTGGGTGTTATGCTTTGTATTGCTAAAAAAGTTATTTTAATAATAATTGTCCTTTGCGTGGCATTTGGTCTTTGAATGTATGCAGTCAGGGTTATTTGTATTCTCAGCATTAAGTTAAATATTTTTAAGGTATTGAAAAGTAGGGATTATCGAACTTTTGAAAAGTTTGGTTCGGCCAGAACACCCGAATTTCCCGAAAGTTCGGTTCGGATTCCAGAACCCCATTGAAATCAAATGGGACCCGAACTTCTGGAATAAAAAAAACACAATTTTGAAGCCCTAAAACCCAATAAATGCCCCTAAAAAAGTGCTTAGGGTTCTGGGTCATGCCCCAGGGACTATTAATCACACAAAAAAAAGTTCTTAAAAATTTTTGTTTTTGATAGAGAGCCAATTATTGAAAAAATTATTGAAAAAAAAAAATTAGATTTCTTTGGATTTAGTGTCTGGGGGATCTAAAAAGTGTACCTGTGAAGTTTCAGCTCTGTAGCATGTCCAGAACCAGAAAAACATGATTATTTTTCTTAGAATTCCAGTAGCGCAGGGATGGTGTTACCCTCCTTTCACACCTGGGCGTTTTTGTTTCAGGTGTTTTTCAGACGTTTTTTGGGCGTTTGGAGGCAGGCATGACATCTGAACTTCTGTATAGGGGTATATATATATATATATATATATATATATATATATATATATATACAGTGGGTACGGAAAGTATTCAGACTCCCTTAAATTTTTCACTCTTTGTTATATTGCAGCCATTTGCTAAAATCATTTAGGTTCATTCTTCTTCCTCATGAATGTACACATAGCACCCCATACTGATAGAAAAACACAGAATTGTTGACATTGTTGCAGATTTATTAAAAAAGAAAAACTGAAATATCACATGGTCCTAAGTATTCAGACCCTTTGCTCAGTATTTAGTAGAAGCCCCCTTTTGATCTAATACAGCCAGGAGTCTTTTTGGGAAAGATGCAACAAGTCTTTCACACCTGGATTTGGGGATCCTCTGCCATTCCTCCTTGCAGATCCTCTCCAGTTCTGTCAGGTTGGATGGTAAACGTTGGTAAACAGCCATTTTTAGGTCTCTCCAGAGATGCTCAATTGGGTTTAAGTCAGGGCTCTGGCTGGGCCATTCAAGAACAGTCACGGAGTTGTTGTGAAGCCACTCCTTCGTTATTTTAGCTGTGTGCTTAGGGTCATTGTCTTGTTGGAAGGTAAACCTTCGGCCCAGTCTGAGGTCCAGAGCACTCTGGAGAAGGTTTTTGTCCAGGATATCCCTGTACTTGGCCGCATTCATCTTTCCCTCGATTGCACCATCGTCCTGTCCCTGCAGCTGAAAAACACCCCCACAGCATGATGCTGCCACCACCATGCTTCACTGTTGGGACTGTATTGGACAGGTGATGAGCAGTGCCTGGTTTTCTCCACACATACCGCTTAGAATTAAGGCCAAAAAGTTCTATTTTGGTCTCATCAGACCAGAGAATCTTATTTCTAACCATCTTGGAGTCCTTCAGGTGTTTAGCAAACTCCATGCGGGCTTTCATGTGTCTTACACTGAGGAGAGGCTTCCGTCGGGCCACTCTGCCATAAAGCCCCGACTGGTGGAGGGCTGCAGTGATGGTTGACTTTCTACAACTTTCTCCCATCTCCTGACTGCATCTCTGGAGCTCAGCCACAGTGATCTTTGTGTTCTTCTTTACCTCTCTCACCAAGGCTCTTCTCCCCCGATAGCTCAGTTTGGCCGGACGGCCAGCTCTAGGAAGGGTTCTGGTCGTCCCAAACGTCTTCCATTTGAGGATTATGGAGGCCACTGTGCTCTTAGGAACCTTAAGTGCAGCAGAAATCTTTTTGTAACCTTGGCCAGATCTGTGCCTTTCCACAATTCTGTCTCTGAGCTCTTCAGGCAGTTCCTTTGACCTCATGATTCTCATTTGCTCTGACATGCATTGTGATCTGGAAGGTCTTATATAGACAGGTGTGTGGCTTTCCTAATCAAGTCCAATCAGTATAATCAAACACAGCTGGACTCAAATGAAGGTGTAGAACCATCTCAAGGATGATCAGAAGAAATGGAAAGCACCTGAGTTAAATATATGAGTGTCACAGCAAAGGGTCTGAATACTTAGGACCATGTGATATTTCAGTTTTCTTTTTTAATAAATCTGCAACAATGTCAACAATTCTGTGTTTTTCTGTCAGTATAGGGTGCTATGTGTACATTCATGAGGAAGAAGAATGAACCTAAATGATTTTAGCAAATGGCTGCAATATAACAAAGAGTGAAAAATTTAAGGGGGTCTGAATACTTTCCGTACCCACTGTATGTGTATGTATATATATATATATATATATATATATATATATATATATATATATATATATATATATATATATATATATATATATATATATACACATATACACACACTGTACATAAAAAGTACTGGGGGGCATACTAATGTGAATTTATTTTATTTTGCAATGTATCAGTGTATTTTATATATATATATATATATATATATATATACACTTTATATACCCCTTACCCAAAATCTGCAGAGTGGGATCACCCTGACATGGCAGAGTTCGGTCACCCTGGTATGGCAGGCAGAGTCAGCTAAACTACACTATGGTCACCCTGACATGGAAGAGTTCGGTTACTCTTGTATGGCAGGCAGAGTCAGCTAAACTACACTACGGTCATCCTGACATGGAAGAGTTCGGTCACCCTGGTATGGCAGCCTCAGGCAGCGTCAGCTAAACTACACTACGGTCACCCTGACATGGAAGAGTTCGGTCACCCTGGTATGGCAGCCTCAGGCAGAGTCAGCTAAACTACATTACGGTCACCCTGACATGGAAGAGTTCGGTCACCCTGGTATGGCAGCCTCAGGCAGAGTCAGCTAAACTACACTACGGTCACCCTGACATGGAAGAGTTCAGTCACCCTGGTATGGCAGCCTCAGGCAGAGTCAGCTAAACTACACTACGGTCACCCTGACATGGAAGGGTTCGGTCACCCTGGTATGGCAGCCTCAGGCAGAGTCAGATAAACTACACTACGGTCACCCTGACATGGAAGAGTCAGGTCACCTAAACTACACTACGGTCACCCTGACACTTAAAGGTATCCCTACAGAAACTAGATTATTGAATCTAACTATAGTGGTATATAGTACCCTAACTACACTGCATATCCCTTTCCTCACACTAAAAGAACAGCTCCATACAGCAGGAGTAACACAAATGCTTCCACTCTCTTCCACAGCCCCTGTATTACAGTGCTAGAGTTTTGGCGGGGCTATGTTATATACTGGGGGGCGTATGGGGGGCGTATTCACTCCTGATTGGCCTCTTGACCCTGTAGTCACTCCAATCACATTTTACTGATGTTTCTGGGCCTATCACAGGCTTTTAAAGCCCAGTTCCTGTCCCATTGCATTTTGGGTGCTTCTGGTGGCCGAAATCTGAACTTTTACCGCAAAAAGTTCGGAATTCAGCCGAATTTCGAACAGCCAATGTTCGGGTCGAACCGATGGTTGACCCGAACCGTTCGATCATCCCCATTGATAAGGTGGTTGTAAACCCTTACATATACCCAGTGAAATAATTGGCCTCAGGTGATACAGAGAGATGAAATATACATTGGTTGTACCCATTTATCTGCAGTGCTCTTTTCTGTACATGCATTAAAAGTGCTGAATTCATAAGCTTGTCTGAGCTGTCAGAAAAAAGGGGGTGAAGAGATGAAATTACACTCTGCAGAGCTGACAGAAGGGAAGTGGCACACCTCCCTCCACACAACACACAGGAACAGAGTTGAGGCTGTCAATCTGCTGGACGTCCCTCCCCTGTCATCAATTTTCTCTTGGTGTCAGGAAAACTTGTCAGGCGTGACTCATGCTGATAGCAGATGAACAAATCAACAGACAGAAATAACACTTATTGCTCTGACTTGAGACAAGTACACACTGTAGAGGGAAATGTGTTGTTCACATTTCATGTCTTTGATTTACAACCACTTAAGGTTCATAAAGGCAGTTTCTTGATTGTATTACTACTGATTGTATTTTTCATAGAGAGGGTATCAAGATGTTCTCATGGATAGAATAGTTATTTTACTGCTATTTGCAGATAATGACATGTCTGTAAGCCTGACATATGGCATTAAAGTAAAGTTGTACTGAGAAAAATAGTGGGGCTACCAATGCTGGACTTCTTCTGCAAATGTTAGGTGCTTAGCTAAATCTAGCTTCACTACTGGCTTGGAGCAAGTGTGCAGCCACTAAAGTTGACGTAATGCCAAAACTTCTATTTTCTATATTTGTCTGGGGTCAAAGATTCAGGACAGTTTGATGTATCCAAAAGAACATAAAGAGGAGTTACAGGACAATAGATAGTCCAGAAAATGCTTATTGGTGTTAAGTGTCTTTTTAAAGTCAAGGGAATCCCTGGCAACTAAGTGTTCTCCCATCCCCCCTAATTTATACTAGGACCCCCAGGTCTAGTTAACTTTAAGGGAGACCCCGTGCAATAAAAAAAAAAAATCAGATTCCATAACAGATCCGTCGGGAGAACAAAAACAATGACCCCCCAGCCTTTTCCCTGCTTTGAATTTTTCTGGGATTGTCTGATATTTGGTCCTCCACTGAACTCTGTGCTTCTATCTGCAGGACCCAACATCATTACAGAACACAGGAGCAAACTACAGTGCACAACAGGGAAACTTGCATCCAACACACTTGGAAGCATGTCAGATGCTGAAGTTTCTTCAGCAAGATTACTGTAGCTCTTCAAGAGAATGGGGATGCAGTGCAGGTCGCAGGACACATGCAGGGCTTTTTTTCTCAGAAAATAGGTGCAGGAACTCAATCAAGTATTGCAAACAGAGTACAAAGTTCGGGGGTGTACTATGTGCAGAGTTTGGAGGTGCTCAACCTACATAGTGCAGAGCTCAGGGGTGCACTCCACACAGAGTGCGAAGTTCAAGGGTGCGCTACACACAGAGTGCAGAGTTCAGCCTTCTTACACAGCTGCTTATCTCTGCATCACCTATTCACATCTCCTTTTAACTCCTCTTTAGCTCTCACCTCTGCATGCAACCCCCCCGCTGCCCCCATCTTCTCCCTTCCTCCCTTCCTCCCTTCAAGCTCCACCATCTCCCACATGTCTTACTGGTTTTGCTGTATTAAGCTGAAGCACCTAGCCAGCTCTAGTACCCCCCCGCACACTGTAAGTGGCTCTGCCCCTCTCACTTGCAGGGAGATCATCCAGTGGGGTTGTCAGATTCTGCACTGCACCTCCCTTGTTCCTATCCTGCACTCAGTGAATGCCACTCAGGAGATCAGATTAGATCTGTAGGAGCCACTGGGAGATGAGCTGTCACTGGTAAACACAGAAGCTGGCCTTTTATGTTTACAAGCGATAGTGGTGAGCAGGGAGCCTGAACCAGAGGTGGTGGAATGAAGTTCCACCAAGTTCCAGCTGAAAAAAAAGCCCTGTACATAAGCATTATATTTTATGTATTTGAAGGCAGGACTCTTTTGGTTTTAAAAGTTGCTACAAAATAGCTTTACATTTTTTTCCATCTAAAAGCCAGATTTGTTCATACCTTTTACCAGTATATACAGTTCATGCATTTCCTTCATGATAGAGTTTGGTTTAAAAAAAAATCTACTTTATTTTAAGCTTTCATCTTGTATAACAATTTAATCCCTATGCAAAACAAATAAAAAAGAAATGGACATGTCAATTATATATGTTTCGCTCACCTAAATGGCACATGTTACTCCTAATGCATGGATTAGTCTTAACTTTCCACCAAGAAAACTGTGCTCAATCCAGAGAAGAGGAACATAGAAACGTTGGGGTCAAGTTCAGGAAATAGCACCTGTAAAAATAGGATAAAGCAAAAGCTGCTACACTTCAAATTACAGCTAATTACAGTCTGCAAGACTAAATGTCATTCATTGACATTATGGGAGTGTCAACATTTCTAAAGGACAAGACACTTCAAGCTTTTAATAGTAGTTAGGAAACATTAAAAGCAAGTGTCATGGCTGAACCACAAGCTAACTAGTAATAAAAAGGAGATGTCAGGTTGTCACATACTGACATGAAATGAATGGTAATTAATTACATCAGTTAAGAATCTTTCAGTAAGAATGTTTTACTGTATTGTATAACATGAATGGCTTTTGTTCACATAGTATTGGCAGTTAAAAATAATTTATCTACATACTTATCTCATAGGCTTCTGATTATAACTGCAATTCCCAGTCTACTAGGTCAATTATCAAGGTTGTTCCCTTTAGGTAGGTTCTGAGTTATGTATTTAGCTTTGTGACAATCCCTTCAAGTGTTTTTTTTTTTGGTATAAGTTTTCTTTTCAATAGTTTTTATTAAAGGTTTTCAAATTACAGATAAACAAAGTTGTCATTCACAACAACAATGATGAGGTTGTACAATATTAGTAAGAAAATATTAGATAATTTACCAACACATGGTACAAGTAATTACGAGTAGCAATCTGCCGAAGGGGCAGCATGAGCCCCAACCGCTAGAGGTAACCAAACAGCGCCAGAGGAACGGCGCCACAAGCCCAGCCACCCCACTGGGAACATACTGTGCCCGGGCCTGCGCCCTGCCCCCCCGCACCACCCCGGACCCCCAGGGCCGCTAGTGCCCCCACAACAAATCCCCACATTAGCATAAAGCAGTGATAAATGCCATGAGTTAAAGTAACAACCTCAGAGTGAAAGAGCATGAGTTATAGTAACAAATAAACAAAGTACAGAGAACATATAGACTATCAACAGGACAGTCTTAACAATACCTCCTGATTAATAGTTAGTCATCATACATAACATAACATCAGTCAAGTTTCAGAAATCAAACTCAGTTATTCTGGGTATAATTTCAACCAAAGCACCCAGTGTTCGTGAAATACCGGGATATTATCCCTTGAGCAGGCAAAGAATTTTTCATAAGAGTGTTTTGTTTTTACCCTATTAATAACGTCATAAACTGTGGTTATGTGAGTAGTCCTCCAAGCTGCAGTTACAGTTAATCTGGCTGCTGTGAGTATGTGTGTTAGCATGCAATGATGCTTCAATAGGATTTTGAACTTAGAATTTTTTTTAAGGAGCACTAAGTCTGGAGACTTAGGCAGCTGGAGTTCAGCTACCGATGCAATCAGAGCATAAACAGCTGCCCAGTAATTTTCTAAGCGCCTACACTCCCAAAAGAGTTGAAAAATGGTACCTTTGGTTCCACACTCCCTCGAGCAGGAGTCTGAGGTGTTCCTAAACATTTTCACAAGTCTCAAGGGAGTGAGCTAGCTTCGGTTTAGTAATTTGAGGGCCACTTCCCAATGGTTAGTACAATGAGTGAATTAGTAGTAAGATTTAATAGCAACATGCTATTCTCGTACTGAGTACACTATGGTAAAATCTCTTTCCCAATCCAGCATAGCTGTTGACTTAACTGGTTGGGTGGGGAATTGCAGCATGTGGTAAAACCAGGACAAACCCTTAGGCTTGTGGTATGCTTTGGTAAGATAATCCCACACGGGGGGCCGGATTTAAAGAAACTGCAGCTTCAAACATCTATGACGTGTTTCAGTTTCGCCGCGTTCAAATCAATTAACTGGCGCTGCGGCGAATTGGCGAGTAAAACAGCAATAATGAATTCCGCCGTCAGCGGGATTCACTTACGATCGCGGCTTCGCCAATTCGCAAACTTATGTCTTCCTGCTTATAGCAGTTTCACATAGCGATGTGGGCTAGTGGATTAGTGCACACATCACATGTCTGTAATTCATCTCCCTCTGCTGTAGGTTCAAGGCTTACCATCTCCACCTACTTTTTTTATTTTCTTTTTTTGTTTATATTGCTAAAATGGAACGGATTACATCATATATATTGCTAAATAATGTTACACTCAGAAGCGCTTGCAAGCTTACACCATTTTAAGTGTTTTTTTGATCTTGTCTGTGTGTCGAATCGATCTTATGAAGGAAAGTACCAAAGGCAAGTGACCAAACCCCTACCCTACTTCAGGGCAAGATGAAACCTCACAATTTTACCATGGTCTTCTTCCCACATTCCATACAATGTTTAGTTCTTTAGCTATATGTGCTTTTTAGCCTTAACACACTCCATTTTTTCCACCATATAGCTTTATTCTGCACAATAGCTAAGTGCTTTGCAACTTCACTGCAGTTCACAACGTCATGGGTTCAAATCACATCACTACACTTGGGATCTCTTTTCACTCTCATTTTTTTAAACAGTTTTTTTAAACTATCTTGAATTTGGGGGGGGAGGGGGGTGTCCTACCCAAATTTCAAGCACATCAATGGAAACAACACAATTTTGATTTTATGAGTGTGGTCCTAGTTTTATCGAGATGCAATTCTTTACATATTTACCATGGTTCTTACAATTTCTTGACCAATAAACATAGGTGTCTGATATTGGACTCTCTCCATATTTCAACAACACAGGCCCTCATAGTCCAACACTACATTTGCCTCACACCTCAACACAACACTGTCACATCCCTACTCTACATTACAACCCCTCACATCACCAGTACAAGCAGCATGCAAAGTGCAAAACTCCGGCCTTGGCAGCTTAATGGGCCATACACTAACAATTTGTCTAGACTTTTTCCTGTAGACTTAACCAAACCATATAATAGAAGCTCAAACCTCAACACTTTCAATTTGGATGCAATCAGGCAGGCCCTTGCACTACATAGAAAATGTCAATCGGAAGGATAAAGTCTTCTCTAAATCTTACAGTGTGGATGGCCCTTTTGTCTGTAGGCACCCACACAAAACAAAAAAACACATGTTCAATTCTAATGTATTTATTTATTTGAGAATGACAGCAGAAGGAGGGATGCAGCAAAAGAATATTGTCACTCTCCAGTCCGTGTGCCTTTACAGCGCCAGACCACGATCTTTGCTCCATGGCTACGGGATTCTGATGTCTTCCACAACTTCCGGCAGAGTTCAGAATCCATTCTGCACCTCTACCAGCTCATAGGGGACAGGCATGGCAAGGTTGCTGGGCAGCTTCCAAGCCACTTTCGAAGTTCCAGGGTGTTCATGTTGGTCATTGGCCATGTGCCTTACCAAATATCCACTGACCACAAAAGAAAATGAGTGGAGTCCATCAAGGTGGGTTTCTACCACCTACACCCGCAAGCAGTACCACTCCTGGAAAAATAAAACAAAGGATAAGACATTTCATTATGAAAATCACATCTTAATGCCTGTTTGCTTCATTCTGAACTTCATTTAATTTCGACATCACGAGTGAAATAACACATTTTATGCCAACTTACACAAACCAGAAATCATTAATGTAAACATTTGAATACACACCTGTGACGCCAGACAGCCCATCACCACAGGCTTCCCATGGTACGTGCCATGATTCCAAGATGTTGATGTTCTGGAAAATTACAACACCATAAGATACCAAGCAGCCGTTCATGTTATCAATAACTACACAGGTGGCATAGACACAAATAAACACCTGCCAGCTCTTCTCAGCCCTTTACACTATTCACAATACCAACATGTTTATGGTTAGAGGTGCATGTTTTTGCTCAAGTAACACAATTTTACCAATGTTGACTACACTTTATCTACAATGGCAAGTGTCATTGGCAGATGATAATCACCCTCTGTCTCCCTGTGAGTGGCACCTCTGCTAACTAGCTAATTAATACACATGCCCTATCTTGACCGGTTACAGTACTTACATGTAAAGTGGCTAGCAACCAGGGTATTCCGGGTGGCCATACCGGCAGCGGTGCTCCGCCGCCTGGGGGCCGCCGGCTGACGGACCTCTGGCTCCCTCTCCTCCGTCAGCTCCCAAGAATCATCCCGGGCAACGCACATGTTGTGCAACACGCAGCACGCCAGGATGATCTTGGAAGCCTTTGTAGGAGAGTACAGGAGTTCACCCCCAGGCCGGGCCAAGCAGAGAAACCGGGACTTGAGAAGACCTATGGTCAACTCAATGATACTCCGGCTTCTCCGCAAGGCCCTGTTGTAATTCCTCTCTGCTGGGCCCTGGGGGTACCTGATTGGAGCCATCAGCCACGTCAGCTGCGGGTAACCAGCATCCCCTGAAAAATAAGAAAAATATACATTAGTTATTCATATCATGTGACTTTAGATGACTCCTCAAAATGGGAGACAATTAGGCATTTTACTAAACAACCTGCTCGTCTGTTTGCAAAAAATCATATGAAACATCTCAACTCTGTCTAACTGCCTAAATCACTAATACAAATGGGAAAAAGGACACACAAAGTGGTGGGTTTCTCTTGCAAGTTACAACTTGGCCCCTATTCTGTTCCTATTACATTAGCCTAGGTCTTACTTCTGGAATATATCTGCAACTAGAGTGAGGAAACCAATATTGACTCACTTATGCAAAGTACTTTGGGGATATGGCAATACCATTGGAATCATTTGTAGGTTTTCTTTGGGTGGCTAGAGGACACCATTTACACATTGGTTAACCACCTTCATTGGACTCAAAGACAACTTTGCAAATCTTTCTTTTGTGAGCTGCTAAGCTGCTGATCTGGTTGTGTGTGAACAGCCTGACAACTAATAACACATCCATTTTAGGTAGGCTTTGCTTAAATCAGGGTGTACACCGATGTAGCTTATTCCTATGTCTATGTAATCTTACAGTTTATGTTGTTAAGACAAAATACTTTACCAATAAGCCACCCTTCGGGCATTTGTCCACTTTCAAACACCTCGTACAGAGTACTTGTTCTTAACATACTGGAATCATGGCACGACCCTGGGTGACCAGTGTTGACACTCATGATGCGCTGTTTGGCGTCACACACTAATTGGACGTTCACAGAGTGGTACTGCTTGCGGTTCCGGTATTCACTTTCGTGGCTCCTTGGGGGCCTAATGGCTATGTGGGTGCCATCGATTGCCCCTAGGATTTGCGGCATGTGTGCCCGCCGGTAGAAACCCAACTTGACTTCATTCCACTCATTTTCATTCTGTGGCCAGTGGATAAAATTGGGCACTATATCCACTATGGCATTAATGACCAACATGAACACCCTTGAAACTGTGGGCTGGCTAATGCCCATGATACTTCCCGAAGTGGCTTGGAAGCTGCCACGCCCTAAAATATACAAAGTGGCCAGCAATCTGGCCATGCCGGGCACCGCATGGCCGCGCTGTGTGTCCGGGTCAATTTTCTCTGCTATGAGCTGGTAGAGGTGTAGAATAGTTCCTCGCTCGAGCCGGAACTTCCTCCTGACATCAGAATCCCGCAGCTTGTCCAAATAGATCCTTGGAGCAAAAATGCGTGGCTGGCGAGGTAAGGGCACACGGACTGGAGGTGCTGCTGCTGAAGGTGCTGCTGCTGCTGCTGCTGCAGCTTCCCCACCTTCTGCTGCCTCCTGTGCCAGGGCCTCCTCAAACAAGGCACCAATAAATGCCAGCATTGCACCATCTAATGCGTCTGGGATATCGTCCTCCATTTTGAACGCGCAAATTCGCGAATGCGCAGATATATATAGAAACGGCCGCTAATTATCACACCTGTGAGCCAGCTATAAAAGGAGCACATGGCCAATATGGCTGCTGGATGTTATAGATCGATGTTTCTTATGTGCTAGCAAGACCCTGTGACCCACAACCTACATTATCTGGAGGTAAGACAATTGTATCTCTCTCTCCCAAAAAAAAGGAAGGAGACAATTTGTACTTATCTTGGGTGTGCTTAAGTTGTCTATGGTGAATCCCCTCCAACCCACAATAGCTTGGGAACCCCTCAAGTGTCTTTTAATCATTGGCAGTTGGCCCCATGTGCATGTGGTTTGGACATGTGTTTTCTCATGTTTGTTAAAGGTGTGCAGTCTAGATTTGGCATCTAAACCTGCCCCCTTACCTTCCCAGCTTCCAAAGACACCATTTTTGCTTTCCTGATAACTGTAATTTATTATGTGCACGTATGTAGGTCATGCGATTTCTCATGTATGTTTAATGTTTGCAGCCTCCTTTTGCCTATAAAGGATTACACCACCACCACCACCACCACCACTGTGTTTGTGCCATTAGGTAAGTGTTTGGAGGGCCTCGTGTGATTTGTACCCCTATGCGTTTTCTTATGTGTTTTTTTTTTACATTTCTTTGCAGCCTCTTCTGCTCTTTGCCACCACCACCACCACCACCACCACTGTGTTTGTGCCATTAGGTAAGTGTTTGGAGGGCCTCGTGTGATTTGTACCCCTATGAGTTTTCTTATGTGTTTTTTTTTTACATTTCTTTGCAGCCTCTTCTGCTCTTTGCCACCACCACCACCACCACCACTGTGTTTGTGCCATTAGGTAAGTGTTTGGAGGGCCTCGTGTGATTTGTACCCCTATGCGTTTTCTTATGTGTTTTTTTTTTACATTTCTTTGCAGCCTCTTCTGCTCTTTGCCACCACCACCACCACCACCACCACTGTGTTTGTGCCATTAGGTAAGTGTTTGGAGGGCCTCGTGTGATTTGTACCCCTATGCGTTTTCTTATGTGTTTTTTTTTTACATTTCTTTGCAGCCTCTTCTGCTCTTTGCCACCACCACCACCACCACCACCACTGTGTTTGTGCCATTAGGTAAGTGTTTGGAGGGCCTCGTGTGATTTGTACCCCTATGCGTTTTCTTATGTGTTTTTTTTTTACATTTCTTTGCAGCCTCTTCTGCTCTTTGCCACCACCACCACCACCACCACCACTGTGTTTGTGCCATTAGGTAAGTGTTTGGAGGGCCTCGTGTGATTTGTACCCCTATGCGTTTTCTTATGTGTTTTTTTTGTACATTTCTTTGCAGCCTCTTCTGCTCTTTGCCACCACCACCACCACCACCACCACTGTGTTTGTGCCATTAGGTAAGTGTTTGGAGGGCCTCGTGTGATTTGTACCCCTATGAGTTTTCTTATGTGTTTTTTTTTTTACATTTCTTTGCAGCCTCTTCTGCTCTTTGCCACCACCACCACCACCACCACCACTGTGTTTGTGCCATTAGGTAAGTGTTTGGAGGGCCTCGTGTGATTTGTACCCCTATGCGTTTTCTTATGTGTTTTTTTTTTACATTTCTTTGCAGCCTCTTCTGCTCTTTGCCACCACCACCACCACCACCACCACTGTGTTTGTGCCATTAGGTAAGTGTTTGGAGGGCCTCGTGTGATTTGTACCCCTATGCGTTTTCTTATGTGTTTTTTTTGTACATTTCTTTGCAACCTCTTCTGCTTTTTTTGCCACCACCACCACCACCACCGTGTTTGTGCCATTAGGTAAGTGTTTGGAGGGCCTCGTGTGATTTGTACCCATATGCGTTTTCTTATGTGTTTTTTTTTTTTCCTTTTCTTTGCAGCCTCTTCTGCTCTTTGCCCACTACTACCACCACCACCACGACCAAGTCTGTTTGTGCCATTAGGTAAGTGTGTTCTGTAACTGTTCACTAATTATACTGTATATGAAGAGCAATCTGCAAATCCTGTTTTTTCTGTTTTCTCTTTTGTCATTTCAGATTTAGGAGTTTGGGGCTCTTTGCTGCTGCTGGACAGCCAGATTCTCTGCCCACCTCGTGCTCCCATGGCCCCACCCACTGGAAGGATGAGAAGGGCCAGGGGGGCCAGGGGGGCCAGGGGGGCCAGGGGGGGCAGGGGGGGCAGGGTGGGCAGATCGTCTGGCTCTGGTGTGAGGGAGGCTCCAGCTGTATCCATGAGGGAGTCCACCATCCCCATCCCGGAGGAGGAAGCCGGGGGAGGTGTTAACACACCAAGTGGACAAGCTGGCTCTTCTGACAGTAGTCCTGGAGCGGGTCCGTCCACCAGAGTCAGCTTGTCCACATTAACCCGGCTTCCCCGTTTCACCCACAATCAGTGCTGTGCCCTGGTCCACGCCTATATGGCCAGATATCAGGCGATACATGGGACCAGGGCCGCGTCTTACTCAGTAACAGAGAAGAACAGATTGTGGGATGAAATCCGGGATGCTGTAAATGCACTGGGTGAAGCACCTCGCCACCGTGACAGTGTGCGGAAGAAGGTCAACGACATCTGTGGGTCCGTTCGGAAGAAGCTAATTGCATGGGCTGCGGAGGGTCTTTATGACCGTCAAGGTCGGCTGGATGAACGTGCACGAAGTTCTCTCTGGGATTATCAATTACCTTTCTTGAACATCATAGGACCCGATACCATCTTTCCCAGAGAGGACTTAGATTCGGATGCTTTGCACCGAGGTAGGATATTATCTTGGATGTCAATTGTGTGAGTTGTTTGGAAAAGATTAACTACTATCCTATGTGTGACATTAAGAGAATGTGATACTTGCCCTTCCAATTGTCCTTTTTTTGTTTTCCCCAACCTGCAATTTGTTCATCTGTAGCACGGATCTCAGCCCCTCCACAGCCCATGCAGCTTGGCGAACCAGACGGACTCACAGGTGTTGACATCAGTGCTGACCCTCCTCCTGGTAGGTCCAATATCATACTGTGCCAAACAATGTAGATGTTTTTTTTTGGCCAAGATAGCTCATATTGCTATGTCCTTTACAGAAGATCCGCAGCAGGGAACACACCCAGTGCAGCTAGGCCTGGAGGAAGGTGTTGGTATGTCTAGTCAAATAATGTTTTTTTGAATCTTATTAACCCCATTAACACACATGTTTTTTCTTAGGAAAGAGTGTTGCCTTTTAGATGTTTACCCTGCAAAACACAGTTGACAGCATTAATGGGTGCCGTCATTAGTAGGCAGACCAAGCCTTCTTAACCTTTGGGAGGGTTTAGCAAGTGTCCTATGAGCCCAGGAAAGCACTTTTGAATGTTTGGCCTCAATGCTTCATTCATGAAGCTAGGAGGGCAATCTGGCCATAATCATTACTGACTAAGGTTATGTACTAAACATGTTTTTTTTTTTTTTTTTTAAAAGAACATCAGGCCCCTCTTGACGTTGCAGCTGGAGTTGGATCAGGAGCTGGCGACGATTCTGCATCCAGTGCTGTGGTATGTGATATAAGGGAACAAGGTGCACATGTAACATTTCAATGGTAGCATTGATTTTGGACTAGATGTGGCTTACATTGTGTGTGTTAAATTAGTGCTATGACATTCTGACGATGCACCAGCACAACAAGAGTTCTATCTTGAACATCAGGGAATTATGTTATAATTTGGTGTGCCACTAATGTTCCAAAAACATCCAGGATCTTTAAAGTCCGGCCCGTCTTTGATTTTCCAGGTCCAAATTCATGGGTATCGTTTGGTTGGGTTGTCCTCTAGCCGATTGATGGCAAGATTTTAGACAACATACGTAGATGTATAAAGTCATTGGTGTAGTAACAGATTTACCAAAAGCATAAACAACCTACCACACCAGGGTTAATTGGGAACACCTTCATGTTGAATCTTTTTTGCCTTTGTCATATTAGTCCTACCAATATAATATGTACCCATTATCAGAAGTGTTGCTAGCTTGGATAATCTTACAATGAACAAGTACTCATTAGAAGCACATCAAACTTTTCAACGTTCTGCTTGGGGTGTTAAGTTGTCAAACTAATCTGAAATATTTAGTCATGATGTTTGATAATGATTTGGTCTATTTCTTCTGCTTTCAGGTAGCCTTAGATGCAGAGGGATTGTCACCTACCCAACTTCGTCCATCTATGCTGGATGTAGCCGAGAGGCTGCTTGATGAGTATCAGGTCCAAAATGAGTTAAGGAGGCGTACTCAGCAATCTACTGAGGCAGTACGTCTGCTCGGGCTCATACAGGAATCTGTAGCAACAATGGTACAGGTTCACCAGGATATGTTACAGGTTCAACAGGATATGCGTAACAGCTTGGTAAGTTTAGCAGACCAGCATCAACGGGATCGGCAAAGTGTTGACACTCAGGTGCTGGCCACACGCCAATGCCTGTTTGGATCTGAAGATGCCCCATTGGCAGAGCCCTCCCAAACATCTCACTCACCTGCCACTGCAGGTTGTGGTAGTGGGAGGGTAATGCCAGTGTTGGCCACTTGTCAGGCAGCTGGGGATGGGACAATTCCTCCTGTAGCCACTCCTAGCACTTCACACTCCGTTCGGACTCCCACACCCCTCAATGAGCAATCCTCCTGCACAACCTCAATGCGCACTGGTTCCACAGTACCCCTTCCACCTGACTACATTCCCTCCACACCTTTATCACTTCACTCCTCCCCAGGCCGTTCTTCTTTTTTGTCACCAATGCGACATGTCGTTTGCCCCCGCACCGTGGACCACAACAACCAATCAACCACCACTCCCCACACATCTTCACAACCCTTGCACCACCAGCAGCATCAAATAGCCTTGGAGCAGCAACGATCCCATCTCATGGTAATGGCACACGTTACCCAAATTCTTAGGCTGAGCACAGAGCAGATGGGACTATTGGCACAAGATCTTCAGTCTGGGACATTTCCAGGGTTCAACACCCTGCATCAGCAGCAGCCTCAGACACAAGATCTGATTCTAATGGGCCACTTTACCAGAACTCTAAGGCTAACCCCAGAGCAGATGGGACTATTGGCCCACCATTTGATGGCAGGAACCTTTCCATTGCTCACCACACTGCTTCAGTCACCACCACCACCACCAACTTAATTTCTTTTTTTTTTTTTTTTTTGGTTTTGTTAATGATTGTTACATTGGCCAATTTGTGGGGCCATTTTTTTTTTAAATTTGAGGGTGGCACAATATGATTTCTTATAGTGCTTTTTTTGGGGATGAAATAAAATTTTATGCAAAATGATTAGTTTGTGTTTGCTCTTTGGTTTTTTAGGAGTGTTGGTGGCCAAGTAATGGCCCTGGTTAATGTAGGCATTTATACACACGTGCTTCTCGATCTCCAAACATATGATTTCATGTAAATTTAGATAACTCAATGTTCACATAACGACCCAAGAAAAGGTCTCCCTTCAAATGTAGCTTCAAAACAAGTCTCAAGGCTAACATAAACCAAAGCCAACATACTAACAATTACAGACCACACCACTCAAGTAAACAAATACAACACAAAAGACATTCGATGTGTACACCAAAAAGAAAACTTGGGTAATAAAATAAATGTTTTAATAACACATGTGGGTGTCTACCAACTGTAGCGTACAAAAAATATATTACAATATATAATAGAATGAACTAAATTGCCAATGTAACATTTGTGTTGCAAAGAGCAACATACTTAAATTTAATTTAGATAAACATTTTAAACATTTTTTGTGTTTTGACATCATTTTTTGGAAGGTTTTCACAAAAACAATTCATTTTTGTAAACATTTGTGGTTTTTTCCGTTGCCATAAAAACAACAAGGCTTATTTGTAAACATTTTTGGTTTTGTCGGTTGCCATAAAAACAACAAGGCTTTTTTGTAAACATTTTTGGTTTTGTCGGTTGCCATAAAAACAACAAGGCTTTTTTGTAAACATTTTTGGTTTTGTCGGTTGCCATAAAAACAACAAGGCTTTTTTGTAAACATTTTTGGTTTAGTTTGTTACCAAAAACAACAAGGCTTTTTTGTAAACATTTTTGGTTTTGTCCGTTGCCATAAAAACAACAAGGCTTTTTTGTAAACATTTTTGGTTTTGTCCGTTGCCATAAAAACAACAAGGCTTATTTGTAAACATTTGTGGTTTTGTCCGTTGCCATAAAAACAACAAGGCTTTTTTGTAAACATTTTTGGTTTTGTCGGTTGCCATAAAAACAACAAGGCTTTTTTGTAAACATTTGTGGTTTTGTCCGTTGCCATAAAAACAACAAGGCTTTTTTGTAAACATTTGTGGTTTTGTCCGTTGCCATAAAAACAACAAGGCTTTTTTGTAAACATTTTTGGTTTTGTCCGTTGCCATAAAAACAACAAGGCTTTTTTGTAAACATTTTTGGTTTAGTTTGTTACCAAAAACAACAAGGCTTTTTTGTAAACATTTTTGGTTTTGTCCGTTGCCATAAAAACAACAAGGCTTTTTTGTAAACATTTTTGGTTTTGTCCGTTGCCATAAAAACAACAAGGCTTATTTGTAAACATTTTTGGTTTTGTCCGTTGCCATAAAAACAACAAGGCTTTTTTGTAAACATTTTTGGTTTTGTCGGTTGCCATAAAAACAACAAGGCTTTTTTGTAAACATTTGTGGTTTTGTCGGTTGCCATAAAAACAACAAGGCTTTTTTGTAAACATTTGTGGTTTTGTCCGTTGCCATAAAAACAACAAGGCTTTTTTGTAAACATTTTTGGTTTTGTCGGTTGCCATAAAAACAACAAGGCTTTTTTGTAAACATTTGTGGTTTTGTCCGTTGCCATAAAAACAACAAGGCTTTTTTGTAAACATTTGTGGTTTTGTCCGTTGCCATAAAAACAACAAGGCTTTTTTGTAAACATTTTTGGTTTTGTCCGTTGCCATAAAAACAACAAGGCTTTTTTGTAAACATTTTTGGTTTTGTCGGTTGCCATAAAAACAACAAGGCTTTTTTGTAAACATTTTTGGTTTAGTTTGTTACCAAAAACAACAAGGCTTTTTTGTAAACATTTTTGGTTTTGTCCGTTGCCATAAAAACAACAAGGCTTTTTTGTAAACATTTTTGGTTTTGTCGGTTGCCATAAAAACAACAAGGCTTTTTTGTAAACATTTTTGGTTTAGTTTGTTACCAAAAACAACAAGGCTTTTTTGTAAACATTTTTGGTTTTGTCCGTTGCCATAAAAACAACAAGGCTTTTTTGTAAACATTTTTGGTTTTGTCCGTTGCCATAAAAACAACAAGGCTTATTTGTAAACATTTGTGGTTTTGTCCGTTGCCATAAAAACAACAAGGCTTTTTTGTAAACATTTTTGGTTTTGTCCGTTGCCATAAAAACAACAAGGCTTTTTTGTAAACATTTTTTTTTTGGTTGCCAAAAACAAGGCTTTTTTTTTTTTTTTTTTGGTTTTTTTGGTTCCCAAAAAAAGGGTTTTTTATAAATTTTTATATTTTTTTTGGTTGCCAAAAACAAGGCTTTTTTTGTTTTTTTTTTTTTTTGGGTCCCCAAAAAAAGGGTTTTTTATAAATTTTTATATTTTTTTTGGTTGCCAAAAACAAGGCTTTTTTTTTTTTTTTTTTTTTTTTTGGGTCCCCAAAAAAAGGGTTTTTTATAAATTTTTATATTTTTTTTGGTTGCCAAAAACAAGGCTTTTTTTGTTTTTTTTTTTTTTTTTGGGTCCCCAAAAAAAGGGTTTTTTATAAATTTTTATATTTTTTTTGGTTGCCAAAAACAAGGCTTTTTTTTTTTTTTTTTTTTTTTGGGTCCCCAAAAAAAGGGTTTTTTATAAATTTTTATATTTTTTTTGGTTGCCAAAAACAAGGCTTTTTTTGTTTTTTTTTTTTTTTTTGGGTCCCCAAAAAAAGGGTTTTTTATAAATTTTTATATTTTTTTTGGTTGCCAAAAACAAGGCTTTTTTTGTTTTTTTTTTTTTTTGGGTCCCAAAAAAAGGGTTTTTTTTTAAACTGTTTTTGATTTTTTTGTTAGATTTTTGTTTATAATGGGCAACAATTACAAATGTGACATTTCTTTGTGTTGCAACGTGCAACATAAGTAAACAAACCACAAAAAAAAAATACTAGGATCTTTTTAAAGGTGTGACATTCCTAACGAATGGCTCCTTAGGGTCTGGATCCACGCCACAAAGGTGTTCCAAATATAGAATTCGGTCTCCGCACCACCTCATATAATCCAGGAGGACCTCGTAGGTGAGGTGGGTGTGCCCTGGGTAGAAAAAAACATGACAATTAGTTTTAGGCAAAATGATCCAAACAAGGATTGTAATTAATGTGCCTCAACAAATATGCTTAGGAGTCTATTGGTTGGCTTTTATCAACACTCTGAAGCAAATATGCTAAATTGCTGTTGTAAACCTTAAACTCAAACTTTCACAGCAAATTGTTCAAAAGGTTACATAAGATGGCTTGGAATGTTAGTAGCAGTTCCACCAAAGCTAAGTAAAATGCTTTTCTGCATGTAAACACAAGCAATCATTTTGAAGAATGTAAGGTGTTTTGGGTTCAATTGGTCAACACGATACATGTGCACACATTTATCTCTATCACCATTGGAATCTGTGGAGCGTTCTCTCTCACTCTTACTGTCTATAGATTGAACCTGACACATAGTAGAGACTCACCCTTAGGAATTTTGAGGGCCAGTTCTGGACGGAGCAGATGTGTCTGCTCCCCTGATCTCCTTTCCGCCATCCCAGCTGTGTTAAGAGAGAAGAAAAAGTTTATCAACAAATGGACTCACGCTAACTGTAGGTTACGCAGTCATGAAAACGCTCTAACACCCACTCATTACCCCTCCACATTTCCCTGAAAGTTTTATTTAGACATTGATATGGTGGTGATGCAGATTTGTACAGTGCAAGCGTCATTCTTCTGGGTGAAGCTTGTAGCGTTAAGGATACGTACTCCCTGCTTTTGTGCTGATTGTGTTTTTCTGATGTTTTTGGTGCCTCAGCCCTGCCTGTTCTAAGTGTTGGAAACATATCATTTTGGGAGGGCTGCGGAAAACTAATCAGGTTAGACTTACACTCTCTAGGTTTTTGGGGACAAGAGAAATAACAATCCTCCTTTTTACATGGCCCCTGTACACACCTCTAGGCACCTCCCTCCTGTTGTTTGACCCCACAGCAGGCAGCTTGCTATGGAGGCACATGAGATGAAGCCAAGCACCCTGTGCCTGTTCAGGCACTAGGCTGTGAGCCAGCCTTGCCCCCCTCCCTTCCAATGGTCTCAATGATTAGGAGTGACAGCATCAGGAGGCAATATTGGCATGCTGTCACCTCAGTTAAGGAGGAGGGGGAGTCTGTTCCAGACAAGTATTAGTGCAAAAATTTGGACCGTAAAAAATGGTCCCAGTAAGTCTTAGGGGGAATATGCACACCTATCACTTGGAATACTAATGCATAGAATGCATTCACATAAAGAACCCGCTGCCTTTAGAACAACTTGAAGCCTGAGCGGGGACATACACAGTTAGCATTTCTCCACTTACTAAGTAGACACATTACTGGAAAAGCACACAACTTACCATCATCAGGTTTTTTTGGGGCCCCTGAAGTGGATGGCGTGGCTGGCTCTGGAGAAACTGCACAAAAAGAACACAAATTGTGAACTGGAATGTGGTACATTACCGAGGAAGAGTATTTATGAAAGATTGACAAACACACATTTTCAGTGTTGACTAAATCAGGACATGATTAAATTACAATGTCCCCTAAAAATTTACAAGTACAAAGCACACCATTTCCAATGTAGAGAAACTAACACCAATTTAGAATAGGGTGGCTTGAGATAACTTACAAAAGATAACATGTCCTGTAAAGCTCCCCAAAACCACCTTTCAAACATGAAGGTTAAGCAAGAGTGTTTCATGACCAACCTTCCTGTCACATATAGCAAAACTACACTTGCTTTGACTCCAACTTAGATTATCCTAGATACACATCATCCTAGCACACACAATTCATGTGAGAATCTAATTTTAGGTACTTACAGACTAGTTCAGGGGAGCCTGGAGTGGGGGAGGATGGGGGAGACCCTACATGGGGGGATGGTGTCCCTTCATGGGGGGATGGCGTTGTATCTCCTAGAAACACAAAGACACAAATACAATCCTTGAACAAAAGCTATTTGATAAAGGCACACAGAAAGTAGTCTGGAAACATTGAAGGTAGTAGTTACAGTGGACTGGGTAAGCAGTGGCCCCTCTTCCCCAGTCCTCCACAACAAACATCCTCAATGTCAGCTGCTACAAAACCCCAATGTCAAAATATATATATTACAGCCCTTATATTTACCAGGACACATTGAACACACAAACACATGTAGAATACTTACTTCCCCTTTGAGGAGAGCCCAGGTCCTCATCCGAGTCGGACCAATTGGCCTCTTCTTGGCCAACAGTTTGTTCCTGGCCCGGATCCAGGCGACTCGGCCCTGCCTGAGGCTCCTCTCTTGCTGAAGTTACATCAACCACAAAAGAAAACAAAACAAACAATCATTCCTCCAAGTTCGACCTAATACACAACACACCAGCACATCCACATTACTTACAGGGGGCCTGAGAAGGCTGAGCCGCAACATCCTGATCACTGGTTTCTAAAATAAAAGAAAAACATTATATATTATTTATGGACACAAATAGGCAGTAACCTCTCATCATGCTAGCACCATACTCAATGCCCCTACAATTCAGAACATAGAAGTGCACTTACACCAATGAGATGCATTGACCATGTTTTAAAACAGGAGGGCACCATGCAAATTAAGCGGGCGCCTAAGGCCTCGCACCTACAGGGGCCTTGCGGCCAGTGGCGGAGCACCAACATTTCGAAGGGCGCAGTCAGGGAAATCTCCCAAGTAAAAGATTGCTTTCAATCCTCGGATCAAAAAGTTGCAGCAGTGTGCTGCAGTCCCTTCACTGCGTCTGCCAGGTGTCTGTTGTCCGCTGACACTTACTCCTCCTTCTCTGCCTGGGGATTGGCCGTCTGATCATGTTATCCTAAGATGTGGAGGAATCGGTAGGTGTGTACCTGCACCAGTAGGAAGTGACTGGCCGGTCAACTCACTCTGCTATCATCAGTTGTTGCTCTGGGAGGAGAGCTCCGCCCTGGACCCGGAACATACAGGTAACCAGGCCCAGACTTGATATTTTGCAGGCTGGTCATAGATTTGTTGTGTCCACTATGCAAAGTGGTTGAGTAGCCCCAGGGAAGTTGGAAGAGTCTGAAAATGGTTGGTGGAGGAGGAGGAGAAGAAGGCCCTGGGTGGCTGGGGGACAAGGAGAGGGCCCCTGGGGGTTTTCTAGAGGAGGAAAGATCCACAATGACGCCAGAGTCAATTGCCAAGGAAGAGAGTGGAGCTGAGCAAGTCCTGCCTATCTGACATGAAAGCCAAACATGGTGTAGATGGAGCCCTTTGCCCTACACAATGACAGCACCAGAGGTGGAAGGTGAGTGGTAGCGGGTCTTTGACATTATAGAGCATATGGACTCTGTCCATTATTGGTAGTTTTGTTTGGAGTTGTCCTTTAGATGTTTAACTGTGTTGTTTTTGACCCGAGCTGTGAGGGACTGAGGTATGACAGCCCACTATGCTGAGACTTATAGTGCCCTAGAATGTTGAGGACTGAGGAATCCTTAGTCCCTAACAGAGGGCACTACAAGTCTTAGCATAGCAGGCAGTATTTCCTCATTCCCCTACAGAGAGGATTACAAGTCCAAGCAGGTAGCCTTCTGCAGTGGGACTTGTTGTGCCCTTGACTGTGGTGGACTGAGGAAGGGAAGTGTAAGAGGGTCTCTGTAAGCTCAGATGTATGGGGGAGCTTTGGGGAACACAGAGTTCCCTTTTACACCAGAGTCCCCAGCTTCCCCCCTCAAATAATGGTTCCCAAACTCTCCTTATATCAGAGTCTTCACACTTCCCTCTTACAGTGTAGTAAGTCTGGAGACTCCGATGTAAAGGGGGCTCTGTAAAATGTGATTAGAGATTAGAAATTTCTAACATTTTTATTTTCTACTTACGATCCACAATTTTCAGCTGCTCAAATGGCTCGCTGCCTCTGACTGCATATTGGAGTGTGGCCGTCCTCCTCCTCCCCTTCTTCACCAAAAGCACAAGAGGGTGCCGTCCGTCCGCTTTGGCTAGAAGCAGAAGAAAAAAAAAAACATAAAAAATACGAATGTACATAGTAGTATTAAAGGTTGTGAAGAGACACTTGATGGAGGTAGGAAAGGTAGGAGCGAGAGGGAGGGGGGGGGGGGGGGTGTTGGTATTAGTGTTGTTGCATAGCTAAACACATGTCCACCTACCCAAAAAATTGTAACCTATCTGGTCACATGTAATGTATATTTTTACTTACCGGAGATTTGCTCCACAGCCTTTAGCAGGAGCCTGGGTGAGCGCCTTTTGGCATCACTCCAGGCCCGCTGCAGATCCACTATCTCAGGCAGAAACTGAAATCTCCGCTGCAGCCTCATCCGGAGACGACACATCATCTTGTGCTTTTGGTGAAGATGCGTATAAACTTTATCATACCCCCAGAGGAGGAGGAGCTGTGGAAAGAGCAGTGTATGTTTGAGTCCAAGTATGTCCAAAATAGTACAGTCTTCAAATAACATGCTAGGTCGTCTTTGAGATATTGTAGAACAAAGAATTCCATTTCTGGTGATACATATACATCGATGTCCAAATCTACCTCCATGACATAGGTTGCCCCACACTGGTGATTTCCTCTACATGATATAGCCATTTTCTCAATTGGCCTTTCATGACACACCCAGGGCCGCCATCAGGGGGGACAGGCAGTCACTGTATTTACAACCTTATTGCTGTCCATTTAGCAGGGTGCAAGTAACTTTACACACATGTAGCATAGGTATCAACTTTTGTCACCATGTTAAAAGGACAGCAGTATGGGTAGCATTACAGTGACTGTTATTAGTCCAGGCTCACTAAACTAGCCAATGCTTGGAAAAGCAAGCCATGCAGATTGCTTTTCAGGTCCCTTTTAACACGAGCTGTCTGATTGGGTGTGGCTGTTAATTTTTGACGCAGACCTGATAAGCCCCTCAATTCTCCTTTATGGAGTGTTATATGTAAATGGGATTGCTTCATTTGAGATGCAGATTTAAACTGTGTATGGCCAGGCTGAAGGTACCCAAGTTGATTGGTCGATCACCTGGAGGACAACGTACAACCAGTCTGTCAGATTTTACACACACTTATCGCTAGCATCTCTTGTAGCCACTAGCAATAATCACTGTGTTTTCCTGGCAGGGGCAGCACCAGGAGAACACAATGGCTCCGCAGGAGGGTTTCCCCTGTCTGTGTTGATGGTGGAATCAAGGCAAAATGTTTTTCCTGCAAGCCACGGGACAAACAAAGATATTTTTTTAATGAATCCATGATTTTGCCAAAATGGAAAAAAAAAGATGTTTGCTTTGTATATTCTTAAGTTTGCTACATAACTAGAACATGTAACAGTGTTATATCATTGCAGGAGATTTCCCTTCACTTCCTGTCTTGGTGTCACCAGGACAGGAAGTGAGGGAATCTCCCGTGGGGATACAGCCAGCAATTCTTTCCTTTTATATATACTATGGACATTATAAGGCAACAATTGCAAGCTATTTCCCCACAGTGATATTCCCCTCACTTCCTGTCTTGGTGACACTAAGACAGGAAGTGAGGGAAAATCTCATGCAATGATATCACCCTACTAGAAATTGTAGTTCCGTCTAAAAAGTATACATAAAGTAAGCACTTGGTTTCCAAAGTGGCAAAATTATGGAGGAGTTAAAACCCCATAGTGTGATCGGGTAATCTGACGGTGTGTTCCTACACTCCTCAATGTGTCTGTTCATTAAGCTGTGCTGAATTA